>NW_026692761.1:0-57719 GCF_021218885.2 Marmota monax | reverse complement strand
TATATTCTTAATGGGTTTTTTTTGTATGTGTGTGAAGCTATTCAAGAAAGGAATCATAGAAAGAGTGAAAATATTTTAGTCCCATTGAAGAAATGCCATTTTGATTTCTAATAAATATTTATTTTTCCTTGTTATGGCCACGTTTTATTCTTGGTATGTGAATGTGAAGACTGACTAGAAATCCTAGAGTATTGCTTAACAGAAATGGATATGAGGAAGGCCAGTTTTTGGACCAAAAACATTATTGGTCCCAGTTCAGGGCCAGCATGCTGTAAGACATGTGACCTTCACATACTGTCTATACTTCAATGTGCACACATGTCCAGGATTCTATCTGAACCACTCAGCAACTGTGGAAGCAGCTCAAGTAAAGGATTCACAGTCAGATGGTGTTAGTGGTTCAGGCCACAAGATACCCATGCATGCATTTTACCTACAGAGTCTTATTTAATCCTTACAATACCCCAGTGGTTACTCTAGTTCCTTCATCAGTTCTGTTATATTTTCCAGTAGTCATTTCAAAGCTGTCATTCTTGACCCCTTTCTCTTTAAAAACCTATAGGTAGTTTAATCTCCTACTTAGTAGTGAAAATAGAAGCCATCAGATGGAAACACCTTCAACTTTTGACCACCAAACCTACAAAGTTATCTGTATTCATACCCACAGCATTGAAATATCCTGTCAGGGGATGCTCTCTACTTCCTTGAGATTTCTTATGCTATTTCATGATTGTGAAATTTATTTCTCCACTTAACAGATCTCTTTTCTAAAGTGAACCTTATGGCCTAACCGAAAGGGCCTAAAATGATATTTAGGGCCTAATTTAAATTGACAAAATTTAGGTTAAAATTTAGGTTAGGCCTCAAATGATATTTGGGCCTAAAATGATATTTATGGCCTAACCTAACCTGTGTCACACTAAATATCATAAAATGTTTTATGATATTTAGCTATTTTGGCTCTAATATTTTTCTTTCTAAATTTTCACTTCATATTAATTATATGTTAATCATAGCAATCTTCTATAGACCCCATTTTTTTTGAGGGCAGTTGAAATTACTTGATCAAGTCCCTGTTCTTTTTCTCAGCCAAAAGAAGAAATACCAATTCTGTTTTTCAGTTTGATAGGGTGTAAAACCCTAGGCTGTACATTCACTTTATGGCATATGTGAGTACAGCCCTACTTCCCTGGAGTTGTGTACTGTGTGACCCAGGAAGACTTATGTGGCAGCTCTGGGTGAAATACTCCATAGAGAGCCTCCAAGTCATTGATTTGTTGTGTTAAGCAACTACTATCTGCCCAGCACTGGACTTCGTGTGTCTGTGTTGGGGTGGGGGTTATAAAGAAGGTCTCTATGGGTAAGTTATGAGTCTCTTGATGGCAATATATGTGGAAATACAGGGGTATTAAAAGTTTTGGGGAGTCCCTAAGCAGTCACTTCCCTTCAGACTGTGTCTGCATGGGGTATGCAAATGCAGGCCTTGCAGATGTGCCCTGGTCCATTTACCCTGGTGCACTCAGGACTTGTGGGCTCCTCTCCCAGCACCATGGCCTTGGTCATCTCAGTCTTCAGAGTTTCCCCGCTGCCCCTTCCAACTTGCTTTTCCTATTGGAGCAGTAACTGTATGTAGGTCACCATTCCTGTTCCAGTGGCATCTAGTGGTCTCCAGGCACATCTTCTGTGGTCTCTGAGTCAATCTGCTCTTCGGAGGAAGCCCTCTGGGATGGCTTTACACTCATCAGATCAATCTCATGTATCCAACAAGACTGACCGACTTCTAGGTGGTAAGCGATGTGTTCAAAGTTATGGATACTTCAAAGAACAAGACACTCTCCCTGCTCCCTTAGAGCTTTTGCAGTTTAAGTAAACAGATATTTAACTATCATCTACTCCAGTTTCATAAATTAGTACTTTTACAGTTGTGGTATGTGCTAGTCTGATATAAAAGTTAGTGTGTTTGTGTAACAGAGGGGCCTAACCTAGGCTGGATCACACTGAGGACAAGTGTCATCTGGGTCAAGGGATGAGAGGGTGAGACAGACTTTCAAGAAGACAAAACACATGGGCAAAAACCCCCAGGTAATAGGGAGCTTGGTGCATCTGAGGTCTGGAGAATCAAGCCTGTGTGGCCCAACTGCTGGAGCAAGGAGCCAAGTGACATGAGATGATGCTGGAGGGGTGGCCATGCCCAGAGCATGTAGGGCTTGTCCCATCAAGGTGAGGCTTTGACACTTCATTTCAAGGGTAAGGAGAAGCCACCAAAATGTCTCACATGGGGGAACTACTGAGTGGGAACATTTCCCTGTTTAATTTGATGGGATTGTAGGCTTAAAAGTATGTTTTATTACTACTATTTTCTCCTGCTGTCTTTTGAGATACAGTAACAGTCTGAAGAGTGTGGGATGGAGTGAGTTTCACTCAAGAGAGGTGGTGAGAAGACCCAGGAAGTGACTGAGAAAGAAGGAAAAAAGAAGGAGGGAGATTGGTGGAATGTGGAGTTGTTTAGGTAGAGAAGGGCATTTGGGCTCACTCATTTACTCAACTAACCTTTCTTAGGCATTTAATAGATTGCAAATCCTGAAAAAGACACTGTTAATGTCCTTGACATAGCATAGATGGAAGGATGGGCAAATGGGGCAACTAAGTCAGGTAGAGATGAAGGCTTCATACCTAAAATGAGAGTTGAGTTGCATTTGGAAGGAAACACAGGAATTTGCTAGAGCAAGGCCTGGGGTGGGTGTGTATGTGTGTGTGGGATATGCATGAAGTTGGGAGAAAATTTTAGGGGGAAGAATCAGTTTGGATGGAGGTGTTCAGGAATAAAACAACACAAAGGCCTTGGAACAGAGAGAATGGGAATGGAGTCTAGAGAGGTTGTGGGGGAGGGAGCAGCTCACAAATGGTCTTTTGTGCTATGTTTGAACTAAGTGCTGGGCACTGAGCTAAGTGCTGGCATGCATTAACTTGCTTAATTCTCACAGTAACCCCTGGCAGAAGCATTATTATTATGAGCACTCCTAGTTTATACATGAGAAAACAGAGTTGGCAGATTGTCAGAAATAATAAAAATAAAACTGAAAATGACTAACACTACATAGCCATGTGTTGTAGATTAAGAAAAAAAATCACATCTAATTAGAAACACTGAAGATGATAACAATTAAGTCAGGAAATATTAGGCTCAATAGAAATAATGAATCTCCAAAACTGAAACCACAATGACCTAAATGGCACATTAGAAGTTTTATAAATAACTAAAACTCGATGAAAGGATAAAGTTTTCTTGCCAAAATTTATGACTGGAAAAAATGACCCTGAGGATTTGGACTCAAATAAAACATAACAGAACATTTACAGTGGGAGAAGGATACTTGGTAAAACTTACATGCTAAAGTCGATTGAGCTGGGTGCAGTGGCATAGGCCTGTGATCCCAGCAGCTGAGGATGGTGAGGCAGAAGGATCGTAGGTTCAAAGCCAACCTCAGCAACAGTGAGGCGCTAAGCAATTCAGCAAGACCCTGTCTCTAAATAAAATACAAAATAGGGCTGGGGATGTGGCTCAGTGGTTGAGTGCCCCTGATCAGTCCCCAGTTACCCTCCCCCACCCCAAATACATAAAGTCAACTGACACATATTTACTACAACATTCAGAAGGAAGTTTATTCCAATAGAAAATGATTTTTCTAGTGCAAAATTTAGAAATCATTTAGTTGTGTTCTATAAAACAATAAATATGGAATGAAATTAGCTTAGTGGAGTTAGCTCTGGAAGAATGAAAATGTTTATGTATCTATATAAGTTCCAGATAATGTTAGTATTTTTGGTAAAACATTTGAAGCCATAAACATGTTTCCTTGGAGTTCAAATCATAGGATAAAAATGTTCCTTACTTGGCTGCTGTGGCCTAAAAGAGGAGAGGGGAGGGCCCTGAGGCTGGGGTGGGAAGGGAGGGAGGCAGTGTTTTGCCAGAGGTCCTTCCAGGACAAGAATCATGGGAGGTGAGGGATTTCAGCATTAAAAAAATGGGAGAATTTCTTTCTTTTCTTTTTTATGCTTTCAATAATTTCTTGAAAGAATATGTTTGCAAACCAGAGACACATTTCCATGGGTTAGGGTCACATTTCCACAGTGCCCGCTGCCCTCTGTTATGGGTCTTTACCACCTAGGCTGGCAACTGCTGGAGTCCAAAGAGCTCCTCACACTTCAGCTAGGAACAAAAGTGAGTGTTCAGCCAAAATGAGAAGTGAAGATGCGAGGAATGCACCTGTTCCCAATTGTCCATGTTGAGAAGGACAGGAAGCATTTCAAGGCAAGTGCAAGATATCTGTGTTTCTAGATGTATTTGTCACCTTTATAATCAGCCCTCATTTCTCTTTTAACATGTTATCTAAAGAAGAGCAGCTAAAAATCTACTATGGATATCACAATTATTGCTAGTTTATGAACTGAATACTTAATATAGTGTCATTAACTCAATTATGAAAAATTTTAAAAATAGTCTGCCCCATTAGTTTCTAGTAGCACTTAAACATTACTTGAAACATACATTTCATGCCACATTCAAGTTAATAACTTTGCATATAGTATCTATATCTTTTATACTTTGAAAGTGAAGGCTGTTTTTAGGAATGTTAAACTATCAAAATGTGAATGTATAAAAATCTATGCAGAAATAGGAAGAACACTTCTTTGAAGGAACTATATACATAAAATATAACTTTAAAAGACATTCATTAATTTATTCCTTTCTTTAGACACTGGTGTGGGTGCCTCCTGCGTGGGGGACTGGGTCAGGTGCTGTGAACCTGAACTTAAATAAGGCACAACTCTGTTCTTGAGGACCATATAGACTGGTCTGTTTTCAAGATGCCCCACAAAAAGTGAACTAGCACTGATTTCTAGTGGAAAGAGGAGCAAATTCTTTTTGCATTGAGAGTGAATTTTGTTGTCTTTGTGAAAGCTTCTTTCTTTTCATAATAAGCAGCCTCGTTCACAAATACAGGGTACACTGTACAGTCTCCGCCCAACAGGATAGTCTTTCCGTCAAGGGTCATAAACATGGGGTCCCCAGGGGGCAATGGTTTCCAGTCTTGATCCTCTCAGAAGACAGTTAAAATAATAAATTACAAAATTCTTGTGTTCAACTACAGATAATTAACAAATACCATTCTGTTCTTTAAAAAGTGACACTTGAAGGGTGTCCTGAGAGATATGTGAGAGACCTGACTCCACTGGAACCATGTAACTGTCTTGGGCAGCAGTTTTAAGAGTTTCCCTGTTAATTCTTACAGTTGAAATGTGTAATTAGAGTTTCTCTGACACCAAGTTTACCGTGAATGTGACAAAAGAGAATTATAGTATTAAAAGGAAAAATAAATTTCATATCTACCTAAGCGCATATTCTACTTTTTGCCATCTGAAGTGAAACTCTGTTTAGCAAAATTTAGGAAATAGTTTTTCAGAGCCTTCTGTGTGCAAAACATCCTACTGTTGGGGACATAAAAATGAGTCACATTGTATTTGCACACAGGGAGACTTTATTCTGATGGGAGGATTGGTGAGTGGTTTGGGGAAAAGTCTAAGACAAGGTGGATGTACTGCAGATGTGTCCCCACACTATGTTAACAACTGTGTTATCTGACAGGTCCTGCCCCAGGGATTTGGCCCTTTGATCCTTCAAGCACCAATTTTGTCAGATCATAGGTAGTCTAGTACAGTTCTTCTCCAACTTGGCTGTGCTTACAAATCATCTGGGGATTTTGCTAAAATGCAGATTTTGATGCTAATGGTCAGGGGTGAGGACCTGTGATTCTGCATTTCTAATATTTTCCAGCAGCATCGACATCATGCAGGAGTTTGTTAGAAAAGCTGAATTTTGTTCCCCTCTGCAGACTTATTAAATCAAAATCTTCATGTTAACAAATTCTCAGAGGTTCACGTGTAGAATACTGAAATACACAAAGTACTGCATCTCAGTGATTTTCTCAATGCTAGCCATACTTGAGAATCACTTGAGATCTTAACATACATTTACATGGGTACCGGGGCTGGCCCCATCTCAGATATAGCAAATCAGAATTAAAAAGTGGATTTATTTTTAATAAATACATTTTTTACTAAAACTTTATTTGAAAAATTTATATAGAGTAAAATTCATTAATTTTTGTGTGCAGTTGTGAATTCTGACATATACATAGCATAGAGTCTATACCCTATGACTATGCAATAAAAACATCTAGGTTATCATCCACTTCCTCCAGTACCTCATGCTTCTTATTTTTATAGTTCACTTTTCCCTTTTCTCCCCCTCCCTTTCTTCCTATCTTTTCCTTCCTTCCTTTCTTTCTGTAAGTGCCAGGTGATTTTACAGGGTGGCCTGGTTGAGAATGCTGCTCTGAACAAGTGCTTTTCAGGCAGAGATATGCCCAGAATCACTGAAGGAACTTCCACGCCCATTGGTTGGTCGCATCTGCAGAGGTTCCCATGTAGTGCAGTGCTCCCCAGTCCTGAGTCCTATGAAATCACCTGGTGAAGTAATTTGATTCCCTGTGTCCACCTTGGTAAATTAAATTAGAACCTCTGGGGTGGGACCCGGGAACCTGGACTTTTGAAAGACTCCTCAGCTGGTTCTTACGTGGCCTGAGTTTGAGAAGCACTGCTTTAGTAGTTTGTTGCATGCATTTGGGGAGAAAATCCCCTAGGTAATTCTGATAAGTAACCCCAATTAAGGACCATCACTCTTAGAATCTAGACAGGCAGCCAGTCCCTGCCAGTGTCTTTGGCTCCAGGGCCAGCATCCTCTCTGCTCAGCTTACGTTCCACTGACAGTGCTCTTCCTGCTATTATCAAACCCTCCAAGTTATCTCCAGCCCCAGGCCCTTTGCACTTGTTTTTCATATGTCTGGCTTCTCATCTTCCAGGTTCCTGTTTCAGTGTCACTATTTCAGAGATGACTCTTCCCAACTACTCCATCTAATTCGAACCCTTTGTTGTCCCCTGCTACATTTTTGTTTATTTCATTCATAGTACTTATTGCAATTTGAAATGACCTGTTTTATGTATTCTTTATTCAGTTAATATGGATATTTCCATGAGGACTCTGCCTATTTTGAATCTCAGGACCCAGAACAGGCTTAGTAGTCATTCAAAAATATTTACTGAGATAACTAACCAGTTGATCCCTTCTTGTAGAACACTGAGCCATTCCTTACTGTTTATCAACTCCAAATTATTTTTACAGACTTTTGAGACCTACCTCTGACACTGTTAGCTGCTGATCTCAATGTCACTTCTCAGTCCCCCAGGATTGTTTTTCTTCTCCTTGAGGGTTTTAAATGTTTGCCATCATCATCTTGGCCTGTGTCTCCTGTGCTGGGTTTTGATGTTGTTGCCTACAAGGCTTTCTTTCTTTCTCTCCCTGAGTCTTTACCTTTCCTTTAAAACACTGCTGAAAGTGCCTTGCTCTGGTTTCTACTGGGATCCCATTAAACCACAAAGCAGGGTTTTCCAAACTACTGGTGTGTATTTGGGGCAGGATGATTTACTCAGTTGAAAGTCCAGATGACTATGAGGGTCATTCAATGGGGATTTGAATTGGATCAGTGGTTTTCAGCCATAACCACCCAGGTCAGTAAGATCAGTTTATCTCAGAGTAGAGTGCTGACATTTTCATTTTTAGAAAGCTCTCTAGGGAGCCTGCAGTCAGGGCTGAAAGCCCCACACTAGGTAACCTCTCATCTCAGGTCTGAGAATGTGTGGGACACTCCACATGGGGTCCAGTCATCTTAACTTTTTGGAATTGTTGCTTGTGGGAGACCAACCTTACACTAGACTGAGTCACACTCCCCGGCTGGGTGCTTAGGCGCTCAGTCGCAGAAATGTGGCAGAGCTTTCCCCACCCTTCTTGGGTGCGAGGGTCAGTGTCTCATGCATGGGTGTGTCTTGCTACAGCCCCATAGGTGAAGCTACGCTCACCTGTTCCTTTATAATATAATCCCTTGCCCTGTTTAGGATAGAATCTTCCATGGAAGTGCCTTGTGTGTGTCCCCTTCTCTTACTGTGCCCTTGGGTGTGGCCTACCAGGTGTCAGTCAACCTGCTGACAGTGGACATCATGAAGATAGACTCAGCCCCCTGAAACCTGACCCCTTGCCTCATTTAAATAATTTCTCCTCAATAAATGGGGTCAGCGCGTGCTCTCTCTCTCTTTCTGCGGACCCTTAAGGTCAGAGGAGCCTTCATAGCGACCCCAAAGATAAAGGTATTTGTGTCTCTTGTGTGGTTATTTCGTGCAGCCCAGTTAGCCCAGTTTAACTGGAGTGACCCCTGAGCCTTTTAGTCGAGAGAGCAGAAACCTGGCAGTTGCTCTGCCCTATCTTTCTCTTCGTCTTTTCCATACATAAACCTCCTGAGTCTCCCCTTTCTTCCTCCCTCACTCTGCCATCATGGATCAGTCCAGGCAGGGGGTGTGGACAGATACCTCAATTCTGAGGAGAGTCAGGGAATGGTGGCAGCAGTGCCCCAGAGAAACAGGTTCTGTCTTGCTCTAACTTAGTTGGTTGGGACCACAGGGAGGTGGCAATAACATGGTCATCTGCAAGGACATTAGTTCTTGGTTTTTCGTTGATGGCTGTGTCCATGGGATGGCTCTAATTTCTGTCTCCATTTGCAAAAGACATAATAGTTCCCACCCATTGCACTTGGAGAGGAATTTCACTTTTGAAAGAAGCCTTGTCTGACCACCCTTCTCCTACCTCCTTATTCTTTTACAGCATTTGGTTATCATCATTTCTAGACCATAGTTTAGAAGTATATATATCTGGACTATGAATTCCATGAGACTATAGCTGGCACAAATGATTTGCATTTTGAGGCTTGTTTTATGGAATTTTCACAGATCAGCATTTTGAAACATACTTCACATTCATAAAGTTTCTGTTATATGTCCAAATGAATAACTTATTTGAAAGTTAATGAACTATAGTAATTCTTTCTTATACTTACCTCGTTTATTGTGTACAGTTTGTCTTCTGTGGAAAGTTTTGTTAGAAAAAGGAGAGCATTTCCTTAGAACTAGAACAATAGAGGCTTTTCATATTCTTATACCAACTTAAACTCCAAAATATTTTTAACTCCCTGTTTCCCAAAGCACACTTGAGTTTGGATCCTTGCAAAAACTATGCGTTTTATTAGTTCTTTTTTGAGAGCTTAGAGAACTGAGAAAATAAAGTGAAACATTTCCTAATTCTCACTATCTCCATATTAAGTTGAATATTTAATGTTTTGAAGTAGGTGTATCATAACTTCCAGCACTCCATTGTGCCAATGGAGGTGACTGATTTGTTAATAAAATAATGTAGTTTAAAACAAAGGACAGCAAATTTTTACTTAATGGTTATGTCTATCTGACAGATCAATATTAGAAATTTGTAGGAGACAAATTTAAGATGGGTTTGTTTCCTAATTGGTATGATTGAAGAATAAGGAGGGTTTTCTGTTCAATATTACAAAGTGTCTCATACATAATGTGGTTGTCCAAGAGTCATGCCATCAAACTACTCTCACTACTTTAGTGTCTTCCTGTTGCTGTCACCCATTTCTGATTAACTTTTCACATGGAAATAAATGAATGATAACTAGAATGAGACAGATATGACACAGATAAGTTTATAAACTGCTAGAAAAAGCTAGGCATGATGGTACACACCTGTAATTCCAGCAGTTCTGGATGCTGAAGTAGGAGACTGCCAGTTCAAAGCCTGCCTCAGCAATTTAGTGAGGCCCTAAGCTACTCAGTGAGACCCTGTCTTAAAATAAAATACAAAAGAGGGCAGTGGATATGGTTCAGTGGTTAAGAACCCCTGAGTTCAATCCCTGGTACGAAAACAAACAAACAAACAAAAAAAAAAAAAAATTGCTAGCAAAAATATTCCATATTGCTCATGTCTAAATTCCTTACAGATATAGCACAGGATATTGTTCCTCCTGGACTTAATGTTGCTGTTTTAATGAGAAACCTTTTTCTTTTTTGAGGGAGTGCGTGTTATACATATGTGTATGTATATATGTATATATCAGGTCAAAATCAGCTTCCTTGATGCTCATGTTTTGGGTAAATCTCCTAACTGTAACTACGATGAATAACTAGTCTTTTCAGACATTTTGTTGTTTGAAATCTTCTTTCCAAGTTAAAAAGATGAATCTCTTCCCTCAAAACTTATTCCTTACCCTGGCATACAAGGCCTACTATTATTTGGTGTCAATCTATCTCTAATCTTATCTCCAAACATTCTTACTTGACCTAATTTTCCAAGAAACTAAGAATATGTTTTACTTTCCCATAGCCTTAGACTTTTATTAACAACCTTCCCCCATTTCTCAAGCTTTCTCTACCTCTTCCTTTTACTTATCCCAGCCTTTGAATAGTGAAGATAGTTAAAAAAACAAAAAACAAAAACATGGTCTTTGAATTCAGGTCTAAAATTAATATACTTGGCCTATAGTAAGTACCCAACAACTGTCAGTTACTATTATGAAACAAGGCCTCACATTTACTGAGCACTTGTGTTAGGTAGGATGGTTCCTTTTCTCTAGTATTTTTAGGGAAATTAAGCAAATATTGATAGTGCTATATTACTGAGGAGGGAAATGCAGGTACAGAGGGGGTATGTTATCCAAAATTACAGGCCCAAGAACCCAGTATTCCCAGGCAGAAAGCCTGGAGCTGGAGCTCAAGAGCTTGGAGGTGCTGCACCATTCTGCTTCCTTTGTTGAGTATCTCCGTGGCTCATGGGCTCTTTTGCTGTAGCAGCACTGGCTCTGCCTTACTGACTGCTCTCTGCCTCGCATGGTTGTCACCCACAGGCAGGCCTCAGTTCTCCCACCAACATCCTGGGGACTCTCATCCCAACAGATAGACCTGACTCAGAAATGCAGCCAGACCAAGCAAGACAGTTATGCTTTGGTTTTGTGTTCCTGGGAGTCATCCTCTTTTAGACACAGTCCAGGTTGCCACCAGCATCTTAAAAACTGAAGTCTAGAAGTTAAGAGATGACCAGGGGTGCAGAAAAGGGTGACTCACAATTTTCCCATGCAGCTGGGACAGAGGATGACTGGATGGAACATCTGTCTCTGCCTCTCCAGTGACCAGAACAAGCGCCTTCCCTGTCTGGGCAAAGGGCTGAAGAGGTAGGGCCATCTCCTTACAGTGTGACAATGCAGGAGAAGTGCTTTAAAATTGTCCTTCCAGCGGTTCTCAGAGGCCAGAACACCAAATGCACCCGCACCAACGCGCAGGTGGCATGTGCGCCTGCACAGTTAGCTGTGAGGCCAAGTGCGCCTGCCCGGATTTCTCCTTCGGAAGTGTGAAGGCCAGCAGTCCTTGACTGAGGTGTCTTGTGGAAGGTTGACCAAGGTGGAGGAATTTGAAGGTTCTGGTTGTGTGTCATGTATTGGTCGGGGTCAAGAAGGGAAAGCCCGTGCATTTACCCTAGTGACAAAATGCCGCAGGGACTGGGTGGGTCAGGGAGGTTTGGGAAACATAAAGACCATAGACCCTGATGGGCACAGCGCCTCCTCCTGTGCAAGGGGATACCCAAACATGCCCATCTGGCAACAGTCTTTGGGGACGAGAAGTGTTGGCAAGTTGAACAAACTTTTTGCAAAACTGTGCCACATAACCGCATCACTAAGGCACTCAGGTCCAACTGGAAGTAGGAGTTCTGCGAGGTAGGGGATCCAGGGGAGGATTTTTCACTTTAAAAATTTGTTTCTTTTGATCGTAGGATAGTGAAAGATGTAATGGCCCTTTTAAGATATGTTTAGGATATAAGTTGCACTGGTATTTCTATTTTGAGAAAAAGTGTCACAACCTCTGTTTTGGTTCCTAGAATAGAACCAAAAATATTTTCAAAAGGGCCTACTATATCTAGTTTCAAGTCAAGGTAGAGAAACAAAGCAGGGGCAATCCCTCACCTCATGTTTCCCAAGTTTGATTTTTACAATGATATTTGGAAGTCAATAATTACCTAAATCTGATTTGCATCATTCCTTATTTCTCTTTATGTCCATATGTATTATTGGGTACAGAATTTGGAAATGATCTTAATTAAGTTTGTATCTTTCCTTTTCACCCATGCAATAGGCAAGTATTTGTTGGATTTGATTGAAATATTTTAGGAGGCTAAAGGTGGAAAAATCACACAGCAAATATGTTGTAAAAGAGAAAAAAAAAAACCTTTATTTCATTTGATGGAATTGTGAAAACTGAGTGGAAATTTATCGTATTTGTTTTCACTATGAAGTGAGGATTTAGTCTTTGGTAGTCTCAAACTAATGTCAAACGCAGGTGATTTGCATAGTGTCATGAAGTAGGACACAGACCATGTTCTCATATGGCTAGTTCAGTACTGTATATTTCCTACTTGTGAGTTTGCCAGTGCTGTAGTCCATTTCCCTCTTTATAGATCTGACTCAGAATTATGGTGTTCCCTTGATTCTGAAATAAATTTTATAGACAATGTAAAAATATGCATATATTAGGGAGCAAGGTTATATTCACCCCAATCAGCTTATTTTGAACAGTGCTGGAAAAATAAGATTTGTTGTAAACACTCAGAAGCAAAGGACTCTCTAAAATGTTTACAGTATCAGGTTTCAGTGTAGTTTTCAAATATAATTTCCATAATTAGTAAGCTGGGAATTTATTTTGTTGTTGATACAATATGAGTTACAAAGTTATTTCTTGGAAGGTTTGGTTAAACAACTTCACTTTGTGAATTTAGAATGCAAAAGGAACCTTAATAGACTGGTATAAAAGAAAATGAAGAGAAACTTAAATGAAAATTCAACTTGAAGTACAGCAGGTATGGAACAAGTTTATTTTTGAAGCCTCTTTATTTGTATATGCCATATAAAGCTTGTATAGTTTGTAGGTGAAACATTTTGGAAGGAACTTTAAGAAAGATGAAACTTTGAGTCTTACTTCTTTTCTTTTTAGGTCAAGGGGGTGAAATAAAACTTACTCAACCAAAAGTATTTAGTGGCAGAGTGGGAGTAAAATAAAAATTTACATTCACTGTGGTGTTCTTCTGCAGATCTTAGGAGCTTGAGTTATTCTATGCTTTTTAAGATGAAAACAATGGATCTATTTTTAATTATATTCATGATTGATTTGGTAAAAATATTTCCAGAAGTACATATGTTTCCTAACAGCTATCATTTCTGTTTTCCTAACTTATTAGGTAATATAAGTATAGGGCAAGAATGGTGAGAACCAGGGGATGAGTATGATCCACAATGAAGATAATGATAACAATTATTTATGGTGAACATTTCCAGACATTAACATAATTCATTTAATTCTTCCACCAACTCTCTAAGATAGTTGTTATTATTGTCCTTGTTTTTCCTATAAGAAACTAAGACACAAAGTGGTTAAACAAGAAATCTATTAAACGGTAGAACCAGGATGTAAACCTAGGAATCTGGCTCTAAAGCTGATAATTATGTTACTCTGCCTCTCAGTTTGTGTCATGTTGGCACAAAGAGTTTAAAGAAATTGCCCATGTTTATACTTTGAAGTTGTGATTCAAATACATAATTATTATGCAGTAGTCTGACTCAAGAGTTCACATAATTTAATATTTCATCAGAGAGTTTTTAGACTCAGAATTCTCCTTTAGTGCAGCTAGACAATAGTGGCTAGAGATCTGAACTGAGATTTAAGAAGCCTGGGTCCTATCTGAGTTCTTCCAGTGATTCTTTTTGAAGAAATAAACTTTTTGGACCTCTTTTCCTCTGAGTTTCCTTATAGGTTTTAAAGTTTATACATTATGAATTCTGGCCTGACTTGAGATCCTAGTTCTGCTGTCTAGAGGAAGTAGAGATTTTTTTTTTCTCATTTGGATTAGATATTGTTTCTCTCTAAGGCATTCTTAAAATTACCTATAAGAAATATCATTACAGACACTGAGGGTGCTTGTTGAAATCATAGAGTTTGGGCTCCAAACTATATCTGTTGAATTAAAATTTTATAAGAATGGGTTTATGTTATTAGAACTTGCATGTTAAGCAAAATTCTAGATTAAATTTAAGTCAAACTAAACTTGGAGAACCATGACCCTAAAAGATGTACTGGTAGTATCCAGATAGTGGTTGGGGTTTTGAAAAGCCTGGTTGAAATTTTTATTTTTCCTAATCTCTGTTATACATCATGGATTCTCTACAGTTGAAATGGTAGTAAATAAGCACATGAGAGAAATAAGGAAAACAAAAAGTGGGATGAGAGAAGAAATGGGAATTAATTCCAAACAGGAGGAAAGCAATGTTAAGGTCGAACAAAAAAGTACTTTTTAGAGAGACAAAGGAAGCTATTTAGGATTTTTAAAAGAATATGAAAACAAATTCAAGGGTATAGAAATATATCTATAATAAGTACATTAAAATATAGAAGTAGAAATTAAATTTGTGCATTATATATAAGTAGATCTTATTGCTTTTCTGTTATGGACTAATTTATTGTTATATTCAGTGTAGGCTGTCTGCCTGTACCTTTGTTCAATCAGAAGAAGAGGTATAGTTAGCCCTTAACATCTAATCCACTTAAAAATGATCCAGGTATCAGTATTGCTTCTGATAGTTATGATTGCCCTCTGATGCCAACAGGTAAGAAAATGAGTAAGATGAAATATTTCAGTAAACAAGAACTGGGATTGTAGAAAACTGGAAATTTTCTTTATAAAGAAAGTAGAAAGTTTTTTTTTATCTTCTTTTACTATACAAATGCAGAGATTTCTTGACTGATACAAGAGTTTGAATTTCTGTCTACAAGGGTTACTTAGCATTAAAATGGAGTATCTTAGATTTGTTCTAATGAGTAGTAACCTATGTTGCAAAGTTTTTTTTTTTCTTTTTCTAACAGATATATATTTTGTGATCTATACATTTGGTAGTAAAGAATGGAGGAACTTAAAGAATGTTGCCTTAGGAACAGGGATAAGTATGCATGGAACACAGGAAAAATGTGGAAAAAAATAGACTTTAGGTAGAGTAGAAGCCCAGAAATTTCTGGTGCTTTGTTCTAATTTCTTCTTTCTCTTTTTAGGGAATTTTTTGCCTTTCTTCATTTGCTGATTCTTTACTTTCTTCTATGGCCTGAAAATTCATATGTTGAAACTTAATCAACAATGTGATATTAGTTTAAAAGATGGGGCCTGTAGGAGGTGATTAAGTCATGAATGTTCTGCCCTCAAGGATGGGATTTGTGACACACCGTGCATGTATCTGAGGGAGTTTTTTGCTTCTGTCATGTAAGAGGTGCCATCCGTGAAATAGAGAGTGAGCTTTTGTCAGATACCTAATCTATTGGTGATTTAATAAGACATCCCAACCTCCATAAGTTTTAAAAAGTAAACTTCTATTATTTCCAGTATCCAGTAAAGGTATTTTGTTATAGCAACCTAAATGGACTAAGGCACTCCCATCCAGTTTGCTTCCTTTATAGCTTCAACTTCCACATGAGCTAAGTGCCATTGCTAAGAGTTTACATAATCTTTTTTGGAGGGTGGGGGGTACTGGGGAGTGAATTAAGGGGCACTCATCCATTGAGCCACATCCCCAGCCCTATTTTATATTTTATTTATAGACAGGGTCTCACTGAGTTGCTTAGTGCCTCACTTTTGCTGAGGCTGGCTTTGAACTCACGATCCTCCTGCCTCAGCCTCCCAAGCTTCTGGGATTACAAGCATGCATCCAGCTACATAATCTTGTAGTTCTAGCTCTCAAAGGTCATTGGTTGACTACCTTCTGTATCTCTTTATTAAATCCTAGGGAAAGGGAGGCTTTGGTTCTTTTTGTCATTTATGTGAGACCACTAAAATCTTGACTTACCTTTATGTGTAGGCCTCTCACTTCTGAACCAATTAGCTATCATTGTGAGTACTGGGAGATGTGTTTGCTGACTTTGTACTTCCCTTTGGATGAAGGCATGGGCAGGCAGATATTTGGAAGTATATTTGGTTCATGATAGCTGTATACATTTAAGTTTGGGAGATACTTAAAATTATTAATAGAATATTACGTAACTACAATTTTTAAAGATCTTTATATATAGCAATACTCATACTGTTAATTTATTTTAGTCTTTTCACAGAGACATTAATATAGTTCTAATATTATTTTTTCTTCCACTTTAGAGTAATTTGAGGTATAAAGTTCCTATTATTCCCATTTTTATGGATATAAAATTAGAAATTCAAATGGGTAGGCACAAGTCAGCATTTATCTGGTCATCACCTACCATTTAAAAAAATTCTCCACCACTCCTACTGGAATGGAAACATCATATGACTGAGCTATACCATTTCTTAGTATTTATCCTGAAGAATTACAGTTACCATACTGTAGTGAAATATGCATAACCATGTTTATAGAAGCACAGTTCCAATAGCCAAACTATGGAACCCACCTAGGTTCCATTACTGGATGAACGGATAAAGAAAATGTGATGTATATACACAATGGAGTTTTATTCAGCCATAAATAAAAATGAAATTATGCCATTTGTAGGAAAATGAATGGAACTTCGGAGCATTATGTTAAGCCAAATAAGCCAAACTCAAAATGTCAAGGGTCATATGTCTTCTCTCATGTGGAAGCTAAAGAGGAAAAAGGAAAATAAAGTGTGTGCGTGGTGAGGGGGTAGAATCTTATAAAAATCAAAGGGAGATCAGTAGAGAAGAGGAAAGGGACCATGGAGGAAAACGAGGGCAGGGAAAGGGGAAGGACTAGGGAATGATACTGGCCAAAATATATTGTTATATTGTATGTACTATGATTATGTAACAACACATCCCAACACATCCCGCCATTGTGTACAACTATAATGCACCAATATAAATATAGAAAAAATTAAAAAGTTCACCACCACTTAAAATATTTTTTATAAGTAGCATGAATGTTGACCTTGAAAAATAACAAGTATGAACTACTTCATAAGGAAATGTGCATTTTCCTCAATTACTAAACCCTTCAAGCTCTGACTAGGATTACTATTTGTCACAGATATAATAAGATTCTTACACTGGATAAAAGAAAGGACTACATTAGTGTCTTCCAAATTTTTGTCTTGACTCAGTAGTTGGGCTAGGATATAACCAGTCTTTATAAAAAAAGAAAGAAAGAAAGAAATAGAGGAGACCAAAGTATAATAGAAAATACCAGTATGTGTCCTACATAGTAAGGATAAGATATGATGGTGAAATTTTGTTATGTTCTCTTACCCACTTTTGGTCTGCCTCTATTCATCTCTCTCATACACATTATGTATGTATCTGTTATGGGTTATGATGTATTCCTGCTGAAGTATAGAATAAAAAAGTTGGGGTAGACTGCATTTATGTTACAAAGTATAAGATACAATATTAGAATTTTTATGTTACAAAGTATAAGATTCTGTATTAGAATTTATTATATTTGCTTAAATACAAAGAGGGAGAAAGACATCTATAAAAATCAATAGGGCAGGCTATGGCAAATTCGCAGTAAAGTGCTATTGAAGAGGCCTTTATCTTCAAGTTTTTACATTTCCTAAGTTAAATAAATATGAAATAGTTATTTTGAAAAATGCTACCTATTTTACTTTTGTCTGTGTTCTTATTCTTTTGAGATTGGGCCTGGGAAGCTATAAATCCAGAGTTGGCTCCTTTAACAACAACAAAAAAATGAATATAAGGTATGTGGAAAAAATATAAGCCAATAAATGTGTGTCTGATGCCATTTTTCTGTGTATATTTTACATTTATTGATTTGAAACAAATTATTTATATTTAATAAGAGCTATTTCCTTGAAAGTCAAATACCACCTTCAGTTTCTCATCTCCTAAGAAGCCAAGATTCTGTCTCTGAATAAATTCAATCAAATACTACAAGAAGCCAAAGTGGTTGGAGGTGAGTCTACTTAAAATTTGTCTTCTATTCTTGTCTTTTCCCTCGCCTCCTCATTGCCCTTCTCCCCTCTTTTATCTTTTCCTCCTGTTTTAGACAGAATGGCATTTAAGAAATTTCTATATGGTATTTACATATAACCTATGGACATTCTCATTATACTTTAAATCATCTCTAGATTATATACAATAGCTAATATAACATAAATTCTGTGTAAATAGTTGTCATACTATATTGTTTAAGAAACAATAACAAGGAAAAAGTCTGTATTTGTTCAGGACAAACAGTATTTTTTTTCAAAATATTTTTGAGCTGTGGTTGGTTGAATCTGTAGATGTGGAAACCTATGAGTACTGATTTTATCTACATACATACCTTTGCCAATGAGTTTCATAAGTATAATCTCATGTTGCTCTTTAGCATCTTTCTCTTGCAACTTGAAGAACTCTAGCATTTCTTGTAATATATAACCTATTGAGATCTTTAAGCTTCTTTGCAACTGCTGAAATTAAACCTTAGTTTAAATACTTGTGAACCAGATGTTTCCATGTCCTTACAGGCATTCAGTGAAGGGAGAAGAAAATTTTAGTTTCTTTCTCTTAAAATTAGCATGTTGTCTTTTCTTTTGTATTAGTGTGCTTCTCCACTCCAATACCTTCTCTTCTCTTAGTTGATTTTGTCTTTGAACCAAAGTTCTAACTTCCCTCTGAGGTGTTTCTAGCCTCACTTCTCCAATAATTAGGTCTAATAATTTGTAGGGTCTTCATAGTTTTTTAAATTTATTACACATATTCTCTTAAAGTATGTTAGAACAATATGCATTATAGAATTTATAGCATCAATTTTAGAAAATGTTAAATTACATATATATGAATTTTTGATTGATTTTTCATGATGTTTTATGGCAGTCCAAGGAGATTTTGTTTTCCTATTGATGTGAACTGTTAGTGATTGAGTATAGTTCAGTAGATTATTCAAAGTATAGGAGGTTTATTTAGAATATCAATCATCAAAAACACAAATAATAATAAATTCTGGCGAGGATATGGGGGGAAGGAATACTTTTACACTGTTGGTAGGATTAGTACAATTACTATGGAAATCAGCATGGAGTTTCCTCAAAAGACTGGGAATGTAACTACCATATTATCCAACTCTACCACTCCTAAGTATTTATCCAAAAGGACTAGAATCAGCATACTGTAGTGTTACATGCGTACCCATGTTGATAGCAGCATAATTTACAATAGCCAAGTTATGGAACTAGCCTAGGTGTCTGTCAGCAGACAAATGAATAAAGAAAAATGTGGGATACATACAGAGTGGAATTTTACTCAGCCATAAAGAAGAACAAAATTATATCATTTACAAATGAATATGAATGGAACTTGGGAGGATTATGTTAAGCAAAATAAGCCAGGCTCAAAAAATCAAAGGGCCATATGTTTCCTCTCTCATGTGGAAGCTAGAGAGAAAAGAAAAACAAAAGGCCAGAAGGAGCTCATGAAATTATAAAGGAGACCAGTAGAGAAAGGGGATCAGGGGGAGGCAGGAAGAAAATAGAGATACTGGGGAATGAAATAATGTTATGTGCTTGTATAATGTGCCACAAAGTATATTCCACTATTATGTGTAATTATAATATGCTAATTAAAGAATTAAATGACAAAAGAAGTATGACAGTATTCATTAGCAGAGGAGAATTTCCCATGAAATTAATGATGCTTACTCATCAAGGCCTCATTTACATTGTCCCCTTCAAAGTCATGTCCCCATCCATGGGCCAGAGAAGAAGCCAGCAACTTTTACCTTATAGTGTCATCTTAACTTAGAGTCATCCGCTACATTCGTATCCACCTGGACTCAGCAACAGCTTGCTTTGGGGGCTTTGTTGACTATTGGACCTATAGTTTCTCCAAAAAGAATGATTCAAGGAAGACACTGCTGCTTGCCTGCTTAGAAGCCCCTGCAACTTGGGCTTTGTTGTCTGGTTGGGTGTTAAGGACGTGGCTGAGTTGGACTGGCTTCTGAGACAGCATCTCTGTGTGGGCCACACTACAAAGGTGGAAGGACTGTAGTTCTCCCAGGGATAGTCCCCAGGCCAGGAATACCTTCTGAGTAAAAATGTTGCTGATGTTAGATGAACTATTATGTAATTGTGAAGCTGAAAGAAACCTTTCTAGACTATAATTAATAAAAATAATTTGAATAGCCATGAGAGGAAAGACAAAATTGTACTTCTGTACTCTCTACTGAAATAAAGAAACAAAATTGTTGTCATAGGAAAAGGAGGTGATCAATGTTGGAAAAAAGTCTATGTATCAGACAGTTAATAAATAATAAACCTTGCTATATTTTTCCTGGCTATTGTAAGGTTTGTAGTATAACTTAATTTTTTAAATTGTGATTTTTTTTTTTAAATTCTATCTTGTTCACATTTAATTTTGCACTTAATTTATTTACCTGTACTTTCCAAATTATACAAGCTTTAGGTCACATAAAACCTAGATTTATTCCTGTCACTAGCAAATCTAGACCTTTTCTTGGATTATTTTCTTAAACAAGGGATGGATTGTATTGATTGCCCTCTTGTAATAATACTGGTGATATTTCCAAGAAAATTATTCAGGAAGAATTTGTGACTTGTACTAGTTTTTTCCTTTGGAAATCTACTAGCCTACTTAGAAAACACCCTTCTGATTTTACCCTCATTAACAACATGTTCTGATCAGTTGAAACAATTCCATTTAGGTTAATGTAGTTAGTAAATACTACAACAGATTGACTAGTAGGCTTTTTTAGCTACAAAGGAAAAGCACAAAATATCTATCAAAGAGGTATATACCCTGTGTATATTCATTTTTCCTTGTGATTTATAAACCATAGTTTAACTTCAAAAATTTACTTTGTAGTGATGTATAAATGTATAAAGAATTAAGCAAACTCTTTCCACTTGGAGACAATCACTATCATGTGAAGGCTGGCATAGTTTAAAAATATATGGTATAGTGTTCTCTTAGTTCTAAACTTGTTAGTAACTTGATAAAAGACATTATTTGCACACTAAGGTTCTTTATCCTCATCTGGAAAGAGAGCTAATTTATTGAAGGGTTGTTGTGATGACGTGTTTGTAATTTCAAACTAGTTAGTTACAAAGTAGTTTGTAAACCAGGAATTGCCATATAAATAAAGATTTTTAGGATTGTCCTTTAATTTAAAAAAGTATACAGAAATAAGCATTTTACCTTTTTCCCCTTCTTTCTTCCTAATACATTTACAGAGGTGACAACAAAAATACTAGCTTGAAAACTTGGGATAAAAATGACTTAATCCTTCAATGTAAAAGAATAAACCTAGTGACAAATGATGGAATACATTCTTTTCCAGTGAATTTGGGACTCAACCACAGAAACCATTAGGGTACTCATCACATAAAAATTGAGGTACTCAAGACAAATGCATTCCTCAAAAGTTTCTGGCTCCACAACAAAATGCCCAGACAAAACAGTGCATTACAGGCATTTAAGCTCAATTTTCAACAAAATTAATTTAAGAATAAAATGTTGGATGATATTCCAGAAGAAAACATTCTGAAGGTAAATATTTAAATATTAATGAATGAGTGACTTATGTATATTTTGAAAATGTGAAGTAAATAGATATTTAGAAAGTTATAGAGGTTAAGAATATTTGAATTCAGTCCCCTGGTATGTTGCTTGATTAGCATAAATATCCAGTTCCACTGGAGGGGATGAATATTAGTTTCTAAAATATTTTCTTAGCATGTAGCTGCTTTTTTTCATAACTGCTTTAGAGTTTCCTAGTGAATACTAGGTTTCATTGATTATTGATTTCAAATAACAGTTTATTCTTTACTTTCAGAAATTATCCAACTTTTTGTATGTCATTCTTACATATTTTCCCCCCAACAGAGAACAGAAACATTTTTCTGTAAAGGGCCAAATAATAAGTATTTGTGGCTTTATGGGCCATACTATCTCTGTTGCAATTACACAACTATGCTACTCAACTCTGGCCACTCTAACTTGGAGCAGCCACAGACAATGTGTAAATGAATGGGCATGGCAGTGTTCCAGTATAAATATGTGTAAAGAAACATACAGCAGGTTAGATTTGGAGTACAGCCCATTTTTTACTGATTTATGCTTCATCATCTGGTCCTATTCTACCTTTCCAGCCTCATATTCCACATTCCACTAATTCTTCAATGTGCTGGTCATTCCAAACTCTGCACAGTTCTCCAAACATGGCATGCACTCTAATTAATTCCTGCTTTGGTTTATATCTTCTCTATACCTGTACCTCAGCTTCACATTCTCTTTATGCACAGTATTCTACTTGTTTTAATAAATGTGTTCTATATAGTATGTGTGCTGGTTATTTGTCCCTGTCTCACCCCTGGCCCAATGGATTCTCCATATCTTCTTCTCGTACCCTAAAAGGCTGAATCATCTACATAGTGCCTCATCCTTGGATCCCTTACTTGCTGGCTTCTGCTAAAGATCACCCAATGGGAATCATTGGGAGGACATCAAAGGGTGGGTGGAGAGGTTGTGTTTTCCCATTTTTCTCTCTACTTAAATGTTGTATTGATAGAAGGAGCTACATGACATAGTCTGTCCAGTAGTCTGGCTTTCAAAGATTTGATAATTTTATTTCTTTCCCTTGTTCTTTCAGCCTGAGAATGGTAATAGTTTCATACTAATGTTAGCCTTTGTGTACTTAGGTACCCCATGTTTGTTTTGTCCATATGTCTGAAAAAGCAGTCTTTTAAGTAAGTCATCAGGGTAAATTCCACTTTTCTTTTTTCTCTGGAGACCAATATAGCATGTGACCAATATACCATGTCTTATAGTGATTTTCAACTTTATGTTTCCTTGAACAAAAGAATGATATGACATAATCACCTTAGTAACAATGGCTTCCTATAACATAATCTTCAACAGGAGTCATATTAGAATTGTGGTTAGGAGGTGGAGAAGGGGTTAAGTGTACCTTTTTTCAAAAAAGGCTCCTATCAGGTGACCTTCACAACACTCATCCTGACAAATAAAATTGTCTCCCACCCTTGAAAATTGGTATCTTACATTGTATTCTTAGTTTGATCTGCAAAAATGCCAAAAAGATTTCTATCTAAGGGCCTTTATACTTGCTATTCTCTCTGTCCCCACTTAACCACCCACCTAAAATAAAAATCTCTGTTCTTTTTTCCTCCTATCTGTTTTTTAAATATGTCAATTCCTAATGTTCTATTATGTTTTATTTACTATGTAAATCCCTTTTTAGATTATAAAATAAGTGGAGGCTGATATCTTTTTGGTTTTGTTCACTTTACTTCCTTAGAAGCTATATTTAGCACACAGTAGGTACCCAATAAATACTTTTGGAATGAATGAATGTGTCTGGTTCACCACCTCACACGTGAGCACATGAGAGAAAGGAATTGTTTTACTCACACATCTATCACAGGATCTGGCACATGATGCTTATTGAAAGAATGAACAAATGAATGAGTGGATAAATGCCATATAAATAATTCTCTTCTTGATTGTCTCTGTGTGAATCCTGATTTATCCTATTATAGTATACTATTGATGGTTTTAATTTGGGGAAGTAATTATACTGAAACTTTCAGTAGTTTTTTTTTTTTTTATATGTCTTACACATTTACTTATAAAGACCTAGAATTGTAACATAGAAGGTAAAAGTATGATGAGGAAATAGAAAGATTTTGTCTAATGTTATGTTTTTATTTTTCAAAAGGAAGCCTCATGTCAGTTATAGTTTAAGGAAAAAATGATTCTCTAAGAATAATTTCTACAGTTACTGAAAACATGAAATATTGCTGTGAACATGCACAGAAAACTACTTCTTTGAAGTGTTGGATAGGTATAATACTTCAAAAATATGTGGGGGTCATAGTATTTGGACAAGTTTTTAATATTGATAGGAATATCTAAGGAATCTTGAAGAAGAAAAATTTGCGAAGGGAAAATATGGTTTATTAGAATTTCCTTAAGTTCTTGATTAGGTTTGGCATTGATTTGTGTGAGTTAAGTATTTGGTTATTTGTGATAGTATCCTTCTGATTCATAGTGTTAAAACTGGAAAGAAATTTGCAGGTAATCTATCCTCTTTGAGTTGTGTGAGGAAATGGGGCAAATACTTAAAATAGACTTAATTAAAAACATGAAACTAGTTAGCAGAAATGAATGTAGAATCTGAATCTCCTTATTGTAAATCTAGTGTTTAAATGGGACAAAGCTCATCCCAATATAAATTAAATCATATAAAATACTCTGAAAGAACAATAAGAATACTTTACTGATAAGAATAACCACACTATAATTAATCTGTTTTCTAAATTAGCATTTAAAAGTGGGAGAGTTTTGTGGAATGTTTCTGGAGCTTGATCTTACTTAGAATGAAGAGATAAACAAGTAGAGATCCAAAACATATTTTTTCCATTATTTTAATTAAATAAATACTACTTAAATTATGAAATAACCTAACATATGGAAAAGTACAGAGAATTTAATACATATCCATATGCCCATGTCAGAGGTAAATTTGAAGCCCCCATACATTTGCTTCTCTATAGATAACTACTGTAGTATCTTTTATGTCTATGATTTTTATAGTTTTATAATGTACATTTGATTCCAATAATTTATTTTTTGATTTATGTATTATAGAACTACACAGCTTGCATTTTCACCCAGTATTGTTTTTGAGATTTAGCCATGGTGTTTCTTCATTGCTTTAACTTCCATCTCTTGTTAGTCCTTTTCCTCTGAAATGAAAGTCTTATTTTTGCTGCTCCCTGAAGTATTTCAAAGGATTGCAGTTTTAATGATACTGCCTAAGGTAGTTAGAGTGTTGGTCCCTAAGATGCCTGTCCTAATTTCCAAAGCCTATGAATATTAGCTTATGTGGTGAAAGGGACTTGGATCATATGGTTAAATGAAGGATCTCAGAGGAAAGATGATCTTGGATTTTCTGGGTGGGCCTGACATAATTACAAGGGAAGCAGGAAGGTCAAAGTCAGAAGGTCAGAGAGGGAGAGATTGCAAGATACTATCTGCCAGCTTTGAGATGGAGGAAGGAGTCTGAAGTCAAAGAATGCAGTGTCCAGAAGCTTTCAAAAGAAACACAGACTTGCCTGACCCATTTTGACTTACACCACACTGTCACATTCTTAGATGAATTTCTTTTGGTTGCTCTTTTCCAGAAATTAACAAATGAACTTTTGTGTATTGTTATTTCTGACTGGAAACATCCCTATCACTGAAACCCTGACCTGTATATCTGGGGAATGGAATATACTGAGTGGCTTAAGTGACTTATAGGTCACCCCTGGATCTAGGAGTGGGGAGAAAGCTCATCCAAATCTAAGAATGGAATAGATCTGGTTTCCAATAGAGATTTCCTACAGGAAAATCTGGATCTTATTAAGATAAATGTAAGTAGACCTCAAAATATCAAATGCCTACTACCAGTACTAAGTAGATAGTTATTGAAAGAATAAGTAATGTAATTTGATAAAAATTTGTGAAGATAAGCATGGATTAGGATTTGCATTTTATAGATAAACAGTTTGGTAAAGAGGTTGAATAATTTGCTCAAGGGGAAGGAAATGGGGAGACTTTCAGTGTTGTAGGATGAATAAGCCTAGAGATCTAATTAATATATTGCTGGAGGGCTGTAGTTAATATTAATGTATTATATGTTGAAAAACTGCAGAGAGTATATCTTAGGTGCTCTTACCATATACAAAAAGGTAATTATGGAAGGTGATGGATATGTTAATTTGCTTATCTGTACTAATTATTTCACATTTTTCAATACCATATATGTGCATATCTTATTGTACACCCTAAATACATATGATAAAAACAAATTTCAAAACCAATTTTCTTGAAATTACAAAATATTAGTTAGTTGAAGAACTGGGACTAGAATGCATGACTTCTGATTATAATCCGATGTTTTTCCGTTAAGCTGTCATGCTTGTTATTATTAATAATGTACTTACTATTATAATGCAGTAGACTTGTCTGGGGATTTAACTATTACAGAGAACACAGTCTATGGAAAAAATCTTCAGATGGCCCACCATTGTCATTTGTATGAACTTGACATGTAATCTCTTTCTAAATAAGAAAGGGCTTGGATTTTTTCTTCGACATTGTTTCAGAAATATCATTCTTTTTTAAAAACTGTCTTCTTTATCACTGTTAATAGAACTATAAGAGGTTGATGTGGGAAGTTATTTAAATATCAGCTTCTTTGTTACATTTTATTTGCATTTCCAACATTAATTTTTTTCCCTTTATTTCAATGTGGTTTAGCTGTTCTTGATTCAGCTCTTACACCTGGACCATATTATTCAAAGAGTTTTCTTATGATGGGAAAAATATTCTGTCTTGTGTATTTAATGAAATTCTAAAAGGATTCTTTGCAAAGCCTATGCCAACAAAACAAAAATGCAGACCATAATTTCATGGCAATAGAAATTCCATTTGTTTAGTATTTTTGAAACATTTTGCTTGCTTTTATTTCAGATATTAAAGTTGTTTATTTGTTTAGCTAATCTGGAGAGCCTCCTGTGTGCCAAGCACTGCACTGGGTGCAAGGGATACACCCTTGAATTCTTAATAAAATGAAATTCATTTTATTAAGAATTTCATTCAATAAAATGAAATTCCTCATTTTATTGTAGTCCTTTTTAAAAATCATAAGTTCTTCCCTCTATTTTAAGTGTTTTTAATGATCTTTTAGTGAAAGGTAAATATAAGTGGTAAATGGCTCCTTCTCTCCAAGAATTTCTAATCTCATACAGAAAGACAGATACATAAATGTTACACTGTGGTATGACAGAGGTACAAGTAGGGTGCTACACATGTAGATAAGAAGGGTGGGCCAGATCAGAGAAAGGCTTTCAAAGGAGATCATCAGTTATATTACCTTAGATATTTAAGAACCCATAAGAGCCAACTCAGCTAAAGTGTTGGTAGGGCAAGAGGTTAGGAAGATGCACTTTAAGGTGAGGGGGCAGCATATGCAAAGACATGAAGCTATGAGAAAGTCTGACTTGTTCGGGGAGCTGCAAGTAGTATATAATTACCAGAGTGTGGAGTTAATAAGTGAAGGGGTTGGGGATAGGGATTCTGAAGTTATGGCAGGAGTGGCCTGAGATATAAGCAAGAGGCTTGGTGAAAAATAAGGCTATAGATCCCAAAGGAGGCTGGAGACCTTGAAGTCCTACATGTTTTGTAAAAGGGCTTGGCTTTATTTTCTGAAATTGGCCTTAATTCTGAAATCATACTTGGTTTCCAATGTTTAGTGTGCTTCATCATTTACCAGCCTTATGACATAAGTAAGCTGCTCAAACTATTTGAGCTTCCGGTTTTTAAAAATCTGCAATGGGGAGGTGAATTCCTGCTTTGAAAGGCTGTTGTGGAAATGAAACGATAAAACAAATACACAGTGCCTGACACACAGTAGGTGATCAAGAAATAGTAATTGTCATATTAATTATTTTAATATCTTGAATCTTTATTTTTTCCAGTTTAAGCATTTTTTAAAACCTTGTTACTGAAGTATAACATATACAGAAAGTTCACGAACCCAAATCGTATACCTCAATAAAGCATCATAGTGAACACTTCCCATGTTAAGAAGCAAAATGTTGTCATCACCTCTGAAGCCCCATTGAACCTCTTCCCATTAACTGCCTCTTACCTAAAAGCAATTACTACTCTGACTTTTAATGTCATAAATTAATTATGCCTGCTTTTGAATTTTATATAAATAGTATCATATGGTATATCCTTTTTTAAATGTATGGTTATGACTCAACAATATTTGTAGGATTCATCTATGTTATTGCATGTAGCTATTGTTCATTCATTCATGCTGCTATGTAGATATTTGGTTGTGCAAATATTCCACAATT
This sequence comes from Marmota monax, assembly GCF_021218885.2. Classification (NCBI taxonomy): domain Eukaryota; kingdom Metazoa; phylum Chordata; class Mammalia; order Rodentia; family Sciuridae; genus Marmota; species Marmota monax. Next base: position 29,795 of record NW_026692761.1, on the reverse strand, counting down.
TAGAATTTCATTTTATTGTTGATGGGCATTTGGGATAGTTGAAGAGTTTTTTGCCATTATGAATAATAAACATAATGAATATGAACTTTCTTGTGTATATTTCTTGTGCATATGCATGCATTTCTGTTTGGTCTATCTGTAGAAGTAAAACTGACACATTACAGAGCCAATACAGTGGTTATTGTCAAAGGATTTTCCAAGGATTGTATCAGTTCACACTCCAACAAGAAGTGTAGGATAGTCATGGTTTCTCTGCATTCTTATCAACACTTAGTATTTTCTTTTTATTGTAGCTTCCCTCAGTAAGTTTAGTGTTATCTCACTTCTCTGCCTGGTGACAAGTGTTGTTGAGCACCATTTCATATACATACTGGCCATTTAGATATCTTCTTTTTCAAGGTCTGTTTCAGTCTCTTGCTTTTTTTCCTATTGCATTATGTCTTTTTCTTATTGATTTATGGGAATTTTTTGAAGAAAGTTGTTCTAGGTTCAAGTTCTCTGTTAACATTTATTGCAGATATTTTTCCTCATACTCCATGATCTGCTTTTTCACTGGTGGCTTTTGATGAAGGGAAATTCTTCATTTTATTGTAGCCCTTTTTAAAAATCATAAGTCCTTCCCTCTATTTTAAGTGCTTTTAGTGACCTTTTAATGAAAGCAACTTCAGAATTCTTCAGTTTTATTCATGATTGAGGGGATTTGGAGATTTCTGGTCTTTTATTCTAATTAACTAGTCCCCTTAAATGTGTAGCTTTGTTTTGGTTCTAACCCTAAACCTGGGGTGGGGCGGGAGTGCTTGCTAGAATCTCTTTCTTTAAGGTCATCAGACTCCATTTTTTGTTTTCCCAGCTCTAAGACTGTTAAAATCTCTGCTCACTCCTTGTAAATGACCTTTCTGTAGTTGGCAGATATCTTAAGGGAGAATGCACCCCCAAATCAGGCTTCATCTTGAACTTCCATGCTCTCCCAGATGAGGTTTATATAATTCCTCACTGCTTTGATATGTCTGATGCCTATGCAGGGGATTTTAAACAGTTTTTTTTTTATCCAGCTATTCTACTTCTTAGCTGGGAGTTAGTTGATGTGAACCACCTGTTCTGCCATGTACTGAAAGTGGAACTCTGATAGTCTGATAGAAGAGTGGATAATTTTTGTGCCATTACATTAGGAATTATTAAGTTATTTAAGAAGCAGCATCTTGTTGTCTTGGAAGAAGCCCTATCCAAGTTCATGTCTTTACTCTGTGACAGGGCATCCATATATGACTGTCATAGTCTTTGTCAGCAGTGGGGCACTGACTCAAGTGGGGAAACTTTAGCATTGGAGTGATTCTGGTGTATATTTATTAAAATATAAAATTTAGGTGAAGTAATACTTTTTAAAAAAAATATTTATGTTTTGAAAAACAGGAGAACTTCTGAGACTGAATAGAGGCATTGTTCATACGTATAGTGGAAAGTATGACCAGAACAAGAATGTTTTCAAATGTGTTTCTATCAGGCCAACATCTGTTTCTGAACAACTTCCCAGATGCTTGTTAAAATTGTAGATGTTGAGATGAGTTATTATCCTAAAGTAATGAATGAAATTTAAATAGTATAAATTAAAACATTTTCTTATCTTGTTTAATTTACTATTTGTATAGTTATGGAGCAACTGTTTTTATGTATTTCACTTCTTGAATTAAAATATTTAAGTCCTTTTGAAAATGTGGAAATAGTTTTTCAAAGATAGGATGCATTTGCTAAATCAGTGACCATGTCAGATAAAAATGCTCACTATAATAGAAATAGATGGGTGCTTCTTCAACATGGGATAATAATATATCTGAAGCAGCCCAAAAGCCAGTGTCTCACTTAAGGGGGTATCACTAAAGGCATTCTCACTATCAGTACCTTTCCTCTTCAGTAGAATTATTAAGTGCTGTTCTGGAACAGCTGGTCTATGTGGTTCATTTAATTACTTCATCATTTTTTTAATTTAAAGAGCAACATTTTATTCTGTTCCTCTTGTGTATAAAATACTAGGAAACAGTTAAATCAAGGATTTAAAAGATGGTTGCTTAATATTGTTTTAAGCTATAAAAGTCAATTATTTTTTTGGAGGCATCTAACCTTACGTAGCTTCAATCACAGTTCAACAGACATAACAAGTAACACATACTGTGTTCCTTTTACTTGGTATCAGTTTATTTCATTCAATTCTGTTCCTTCTAATCTGTTTTATTTTACTTTCCTTCCTTCTTTCCCATACTCTTTCTGCTTTTCGGACAGGCTACTGCAGTCATATCCCAGTTGGTCTCTCTCCTTGGTCTACAGGATAGTAGACAGATGAAGCAATATGGACTAGTGATAGCTCCTAAAATGTTTTAAGAACAGGTAACAAGGTATGAACTCTAGTGCGAGGTATTTGGGTTCTTTCACTAGTCATAATCCTTAGCCATACTAACCCGCCTGCCATTTTTCATTCCAAAATGCTTCTCTATTTTATTACTTAAAACACAAACCTTTTTTTTTTATATTTTAATGACATGTTTGTCTCTTCAGAAAAAAATGAAACACTTCATGCATTTGTGTGTCATCTGGTGCAGAGCCTTTGCTTATCTTCTCTGTATCATTTGGTGTCACGAGCCATCCATGGGCTGTGTGTGAGCTATGCACATTTGAATGTATGAGAAGACTGGTCTGGCATTGTGTGACAAAAATGTGCCTTTCCTTTCTCTCAGCCTGTGATCTCACACAGCAACTGAGATGGGTGTGACTTGCCAAGATGTCAATCAATCTGCTGACCACAAGACATCACCAAGCAAGACTCCACCTTTTGAAACCCTACCCCTTGCCTTATTTGGGTGGAATAGTCTATCGAATGTCTTCTCCCCAATAAATAGTGGAGTTTAGGGTGTGTTCGCTCTCTTGCTCTTTCCAGCACTGCCCAGCATGGAGCTGACCTTTAGGGTCACTGAGCCCTCCTGCCTTTGATCTTAGAAATTCATGTTCATGTGCTATAGGTTTCTTCACCATTTTCTTAGTTATTGATACAGCCAGCTCCTTTGAACCCAGCTCATCTTGCCAGCCTGGCCAGCTGGTGACAATTTGAGTTTAGATGTGTGCCATAAAGAAAGCACTGCTTCAAATATTTATTGAGAATCTACTCTGTGTCAAGCATTTTTTTTTTCAAATGCTGGAAACAAAGTACTAAACAGAATAACAAAAAAGTCATTGTAGTCTCTTACAGAATATGATATATATTTGAACCAGAAATCCATTTTGGTGCTGTTTTTGCCATAGACATGATTCACAGGTCTGGTAATCAAAGGGATGGTAGCAGGACATCTCTCATTATTAAGCCAAATAACAGAATTTTTGCTTCTCACAACCACAGTGTTGGGCTTTGTTGATTTGAAGATTAGAGATCTTACTTTCTGTCATAGCCTGTGATGTAAATGATTTTTTAAAAAAGCAGAGGCTGAGACAAAATCTTATTTGCAAGTAATTTGAGAATTGTGTATGATTGTGCGAAGTAAGGAATAGAGGTATATTAAATAGGGAACAAGATATACTACTCTACTTAATAACTTGGCTCTGTGATGACTGAGGCATAAATTCATAATCATTCAGCACCTGTAAGAACTGACTCATTGGCATTAACTCCCTGTACTTACCAGTTCTGCAAGTGTGAGAGTTGAGCTGGTTTTCCATGATATTCCCTCCACGGAATCAGAGAGACCCAATGGCAGGACACCAGAAGCATGTGGAACATGTCTGAGGTAATGCTGTCAGACTAACTACATACACAAGGCTGGTGGTTGAAATCTGTGCAGAACTGCTTACTTCAGCCATGTCTTTTGTAAAAGATAATGGCTGAGAGAATTTCAAGTGGCACACAAGAAGTATATGATACAATTCCCAAGGAAGGAATGATTCTACCAGATCTACCAGTTGGCAGTTCTTTATGTCACTGCACAATAAACAAGGGGGTTACTATATTACCAGAGGCAACTCAACTCCAATTAATAATGGAAATTTGCCTTTTTCTACATCATGAGAAAGAAGAGACCATTATGATATCCAGGAGATTGGTGGCAGGTGTCATAAGTAAATGTTAATGGGAAACCATTACAGTAACCCATTAAAGGGAAATATAATGAGGATTCAGATTCCCTAGGAATGAAGGATGAATCTAGCTAAAGTGATAATAAAGGAAACATGGAATAGGTGTAGAAGAAGGAATTATAAATATCAATTATGTTTTCATGATCAATTTTAGGGTAAGGAAAAGCTGGCTACGAGGTAATCTGACATAAAGACTAGTTGGGAGCATAGTGGTGATGGGTGCTATTAAATTTTTCCTAAAGAGGTAAGGAGCTAGAATTAACTCAGTGCGATACAAATCCCTGGGTTATGCAGATATCTATGCAGGTGTTATAAAATTGCCTCCATAAAATGCCAAGTCAAATAATTAAAATTTGTTTTAAAAATATACCACATATGTTTAGAGGCAAGGGAAGGTGTCCCAAAATCAAAAGATAGTCATAAGTATCTCAAAAGCTTGATGCTTACCAATTGTATATTAATCTGAAGCAGCTTATGAATAGATATAATAAATAAAGGAAGTTAAAGCAAATGAGATGGTCTTGCTTTACATACAAAGCCATATGTATGGTTTTGTGGTTAGGATAATAGGGAAGGAAGTGGTTTACTTGGGACGCTCTTTTAGTAGAAACCCTTTTGATTAGCATTGACTGGCAATTGGAAACCCTATTGATAGCTCCTCTCTATCTATTTGTAGGAAGACACTGGTGCCTGGAAGTTGCTGTTGGGCTTTAAAAATAAATAAACATGGGCTATAGACAGTGGACAGTAGGCAGGGTAAGCTTAACTTAATTTTGCCAGTTTTTCCCTTAGCTCTGACTTAAACTGTTAACCCAAGGCCCGAAATTACATGGGGATTATATATCCCTTTATGCAATATACAATTTGTAACTTCCTTGGTCACCAAAAGGTTAGGAACAAATACCATTATGGGTTTGCCATTGGGAAGTTTGGCTGATAGCTATTATATTTTACTATAGCTTCCAAATCACCAATAAAATGTGTTTCCATGGAGCTGGGGCTGGGGCTCAGTAGTAGAGCGCTTGCCTAGCAGGTGTGAGGCACTGGGTTTGATCCTCAGCATCACATAAAAATAAATAAATAAAATAAAGATATTGTGTCCATCTACAACTGAAGATATTTTTTTAAAAATACATAAAAATATATTTCCTTATGGGTCACTGCCTCAAGCTTCACAGTTTTCTTTATTCTAAATGCCCACTTCAGTCATCTGATAAAACTGAATATGGAATTCTTCAAGAAGAATTACACACACATGCACTCAAAAGACATCACCAAAAAAATATATTTTTTTCATTAAATTGGCCCGAAACACACACACACACACACACACACACACACACACACACCTACACACACATTTTTTCATTAAATTGGCCTGCATTTTCTTCCAGGAGAACGCCATTTCACAGTTTACTATTTATTTTTCATATCATTGTCTATTTAAATTTAGACCCACACTTTATATTCCAGAGCAAGTTCCTTACTGAATCCTTTATCAACTCTTGTTAATTGCATTTCAAGAAAACATTAAAAAATTTAAAAAACATTCCTCTAGAATAACCCTTTTATACCACATTTTGAAAGTTGTCCGAAGAATCAAACATTTGGAAGTTATGAGTAGAAAGAGGGGAAAAAAGAAAGCACACTTACCTTATTTGTAGCAGTGGCACTGGATCCAGGAACTGCAGGCACATTTGTCACTTGAACTGAAAGCTAATTAATATCTATGAGTGTCCAGTTCCCTTCCACTTTGTAAGTTTGGAAGTGATCCTTCAAATTTCTAAGGTAAGGATCCCCAAACAAGCCACACACACACACACACAAAAAGTAACTGGGAGGGTTATGGTCCCCTCCCCTATGTTCTCTGGGTTCTGTGTGGCTGTGATAATTACAAGGGTCACGGGTCACTTCAAAGTTGGTAGAGGATGTGGGTCCATCCTTGGAACAGTTCCTCCAGCGCAGGAGGTCACTGAGCCCTAACACAGCAGAATGATACACCAGGTTGCCTAGGTAGGCTTTCGAAGGGATACAAAGTCCGTGGTACATTTCTGGATTCGACATTAGGATGGCTGTTGATAGTCACCTGCGTGGAGAAGTCCGAGGCTGAGCAGCAGCAGTAGCAGCAGGGCCAAGGGGGTGGGCAAAGCCGCGGGGGGGGGGGGGGGGACGTTGCTGTACAACCCCGGTGATGGCGGCGCAGGAAGGCGCTGCTATCAAGCCATGCCCATCCATACAGGTCTCCAAGGCTCCGGTGATGGTGCCGTGGTGGCTCCAGGCTAGTGGCTGCAGCATGGGACGGATGACACGCCCCGCTTGCTCTTCTCCCTCCTTCAGGCCAGCAAAGAAGATAGGCCGCCCTCACTGCCGCAGCTCACAGAGCATGGTGGACCCAGCAAAAGCATCACAGCCGCCTGAGACAGCCAGCCGGCGAGGAGAGAGGAGTTGGAACTAAAATACAGAGATGGTGAGGTGAGCTAGCGCCAGCCTGAGAAAGCCAGCGCCCGACCCCGGGACCCCGGCCAGCATGGCCTCAGCGGGCGTGGAGTCCTGGCGTGGACCTACAGGAGTGGCAGGAGCTCTCCAAAACCAGGGTCTTATGCATGCTAGTCAGATGTTCTAAATTGTAGAATATTAAATCGATTGTTTTTATTATATCAAAATTCGTCTTCAAAAGCTGTTAAACTGAGACACACTTAACCAGGCATATGGCGCATGCTGTAATCCCCATGGCTGGGCAGGCTAAGGCAGAAGTATCAGGAGTTCAAAGCCAGCCTCAGTAACTTAATGAAGCCCTAAGCAACTTAGCGACACCTTGTCTCTAGATAAAAAATCCCCATGGCTGGGCAGGCTAAGGCAGAAGTATCAGGAGTTCAAAGCCAGCCTCAGTAACTTAATGAAGCCCTAAGCAACTTAGCGACACCTTGTCTCTAGATAAAATTTTTAAAAGGAGGGGATGTGGCTCAGTGGTTGAGTGCCCCTGTGTTCAAACCCTAGTACCAGAAAAGATAAAAGAAAAAAAGGCATACTTCTGATGAACTAAAAAAAAAAGGGGGGGGCAAAAATACACCTTACTATTATTGGATCATGAAGAAATAAAAACCTGAAGAGACCAATAACAAGTAGCAAATTTGAATTTGTAATAAAAACCCTTCCATCAAAGAAAAAAGCTCAGGCCCCATGACTTCATTGTCAAGTTTCATAAAACATTTAACAATTCCTTATGTTATTCCCAAAAATTAAGAGGAAAAAATTCTTCCAAACATATTTTATGAGGCCAGCATTACCTTGACCCCCAAACTGGAAAAAATACCAGAGAGAGAGAGAGAGAGAGAGAGAGAGAGAGAGAGAGAGAGAGAGAAGGAAAAGAAAGAAAAACTCAGGTCAATATTCTAGATAAACATAGAGGCAAAACTCCTCAACTAAATACTAGAAGATCAAATCCAACAGCACACTATGAAGATTATCACCATGGATCAAGTGGGATATATCCCATAGGTTCAAGGATGATTCAACACACAGAAAAAAATAAACATGATACGCTATGTTATGATTTAGATATATGGTGTCCCTCAAAAACTCATATGTGAGACAATGCAAGAAAGTTTAGAGGTCAAGTGACCTCGCTTCTGGATGCAACTGCTGAGTCTCCTCCAACCTCACTGCCTCCATTGCTCCCCTCCAGCATCCAGGGCTGCTCTGCATCCCCAGGCTCCTCCTGTCCCTCAGGCCCCTCCACATCTCACTTCTCCTCTCCTGGAGCCTCCTGCACTGTATCTCTGTTGAGGAACCTAACGGTGGTCAGAGCTGGGCTTGGGGTCTTCATGCACCCTTGAAAGGCATTAGGACCAAGCACTCAGAAACATAAGCCTAGAAGTCAGAATTCACCCTCCTGATCAGTGACCTTTCTTAAAATAAAAATATGAAGTGCCAATGAGATGACTTGAAATGGAAATTTCCAAATACAGTACAAGCCCAACAAGTCAGTAGGAAGCATTTGGAAAGCAAGTTGGTAACTGGACTAGCACACAACCCAGCCTCAAGCTTACATGCCTAGGGCTCAATAATGCAGATGAAGCAATCAGAAGAAACTCTGCTCACTTGGCCACTTCTAGAAATTGTAAAGCCCTTGAAAGTGGGAGGAGGAGAGTGTTTACCCAGTAAGGCAGGATGAGCCCATGAAATGTGCAGTGCAATGTGATATGAAAAAAATTTTTCAGACCAAGAGAAGAAACACTTGGGTGATAAAGAGTGAAGGTGAAGAAGCAGTGAAACTGGACACAGTGGGCAGGGCCATGGTGGAGCTGCAGAGAAGGCCAAGGGAGCAGGAACGGACCTGCCTGTTAGATGGACTTAGGCCAAGATATCCCCGGCTCTGCACATTTCTGCTTCTGAAGTTTTGACCATGGGGGTTGTGTGCACTTGTCCATAGGTACGTGTTCATGGAATACTGTGTGCATTCATTACCTGGGTCTTCAGTGAACATCTCTTTGTCTGCTAGAACCTGGACAATATTCCTTCCCACATAGGGCTCAGCTCTGACACTTGCCCTGTGCCTCCAGAGCCCTGAACTGCTGCCTGCCACTCCCTGCGGCTTTCTCCCAGCAGCCCTGGAGCATTCTTTGGCAAAACTCCATCCCTAGCAGTGCCCTGGCCAGGCCTGTGTGCCAACCTCAAGCAGGGATGGCCACAGAGCTGGCACCATCACCCTCCTGGCCAGACTTGGCCCTCCCTGAGCTGGGAGATGGACTGGCCTCTGCACAATAACCCAGCCCAAGCAGTGGGATTGAGCCTCCTTATGGGTGTTCTGGAAGCTACAGGGGAAGCTGGACAGTGGAAGTTGGGGGGAAGAGGGAGAGAATGTGAGCACAGAGCAAATGGGGGGTGTGGGGATAGGAACTACAGGCTGCTGAGGAGGAGGCTCCCAGTGAGGGTGCTGACTTGAGGGTGTGAAGGCAGGAGGAGCTCCAGGCTCCATCCTGCTGGTAAGACTGGGGAGGGCACAGCTTTTATGTAGTGACAGCACCTTTTATTCCTTGAGTCTAGCAGGATGCTCAACACACTTGATGTCTTGACCATCTGCCTCCAGTCTAAGGGAGCAGTGATTGCCTCAGTTTCCAAATGGCAAAGGAATCTCAGGGACTTGATGTGACTTTTCCAAGCAGCAAGAAGCAGAGCAGGTTCCAGAAACCCAGGCCCATCTGCCTCCAAGCCCATCCTCTGTGTGGTACTAACATCACCCTCCAGGGAAAGTTGCAGACAGGAGCTGATCAAGGAGGGGCTGGCTCCTGTCATGTTGCCTTTAAGGCTGTTCTGTCTGGGTGTTCCAGTGAAGTGACAGGTGTGATCTACCAAATAATTGTCCCCAAAGGACACCCACGGGTTAGTGGGCTCTTTCAGATACTTGGACATATCTAGATTTAAGTTAAATCTAGAAGCACACAGAAGCCTGTGTATATAGAACAGAGTAAGGCACAGGGACAAGGGTCAGTTCAAGACTAAAATCAAAGCCCAGACCAAGCTCAGGGCTGAGGCAGGTGAAGACAAGGCCAAATGCCAAGATAATGACCAGAGCAATCCCTTCCTATACATACCTAAGCCAAGCTCAGCTGATAGCTGTGACAGGCAGCAGGGTCAGGTGTGGTGGTTCTGGGTACTTGCTTCCACCACAGGCAGGTTTGGAATTATCCTAGGCCCTGATGCTGGCTCTTGGCACATAAGTGTGTGAATGTTTAAAGAACATATATGTATTTGTTAATTTGTGGTATTAGGTATGGGTCCCAGGGGCACTCTGCCAAAATTTTTTTTAAAAAACACAGGATCTTAGGAAGTCATTCAGGCTGGCGTCAAATGTGTGTTCCTCTTGCCTCAGCCTCCTGGTAGCTGGCATTGCAGGTGTGGCTATTGCATCAGGCTCTATGTATGTTTTAACCCAGTCACCACACTCAGGGTGGTGAGGTCTCATCTGGAGTGAACTTCTGACAGGTTCTGGGAGCCTCCTGAGTCTTTAGCCCATGGGGGCTGGGGTAGTTTTTGTCTTTGGCTGGGAGTGTGGCTGCAGATTGTGCTCCTGACCAGGCCTGAGATGATAGGTCCAGTTTATAGATGAAAGGGACAGAACTAGAAAAAAGGACCTACCCCATGTGGCTGGAGGAATGACACTGACCTGAGAGGCACTTGTGCCCCTGCACGGAAGAATTGGTTGTAGTGAAAGGTAAATAAAAATATATGCCATCTCCCAGATGCAAAGGGAGCATTGGCTCTTTTGGAAAACCCAGACCACAGATGTCCCCAACCCTCTGTGATGATGGCCTTGCTCATACCTGCCAAGTGGAGAGAAGGCAATGGCCACGTCCAGCACTGGTCAGGTGGAGTGGAGGCACCTACCAAGTGCCTTCCAGGTCAGCTATGGCAGCCAAATGTGCAACACTTCCCTGATTCTGATGGCTTCCATTTCCCTGCTCACAGAACTCAGACACCGCCGTGGTTCAGAGGTAAAGGTCTGGAGTGCTCCTCCATGCAGGCCATCGCTTCCTCCTGCTCTGATCTTCTCCACCTTCCCCAAGGTTTCCACAGCACTGTGTGCTGTTTTGTAGCAAAATGAAGAAAGGATTTAATTGCAGATAGAATGTTTTCCCAACCACCCTGAGTGTAAGTTAACAGCCAGGGTCACCTGGTCACTGTGATTATGCCACATTGACTTCACTACTGGGTCCTCTGGGAACCTGCCCCCGATCACAGATGGACTCCCAGATAGATGTGCAGGATCCACACTTTTGAAGGTGGAGGATGAGGCAGAGGAGATGTGGGAGCTTCTATCTGTACCACTGAAGAAAGGGTCTGGGTTTGGGGACTACACTCAGGTGCACGTACCCCAAGGGTGAATGAGGGGAGTGTAGGGGGCTCAGATAGCAAAGTTCTCCATGCACACAGGGTTGGGAGGATGGGGAATGAGATGGGAGGTCGGTCTAAGCATGTGCTGTGAGGCCCACGTCCTTAGAGGCGTTTCCAGTGACTTCATGGTAGATACTCACAGAGCCCTGGAGAGAAGTAGAGTCCCATGCTGTGAAAGGGAGCCCTGGGAACTTGCACAGGACAGTGACTGCAGCCAGGGAACCTGGAGTCTAGAGCTGGGCAGGAGGGCAGATGCTGACCAGGGCCACACCTCCACTGCAAGCCCACTTGGTGCTGCACCTGGAGGACCCCAGGCAGGTGCTTCAGGACTTCTGGTAAAAGCTTAGCCTGGGAACCACTCTTTCTAAGCCTGTTTTCTTTCTCAAACTTGCCTAAAAAAGGATCTTTTGATACTGACTCTTAATAATCTGTCACTTCCCCTCTGATGAGGGACCAGATCAGACCAAAAGATGGGACAAGTCCATCCCAATGACATGGGCCTAGACCACTTGGTGGGACAATCAATGATGTCTTCAGAAAAAGTTATTCAGAGATGGGGGGATTGTCATAATGAAGATGGGCACATGCTAACCCTACCCAAAGCGGGCATTGCCAAGGCTTAGGAAGAGGGTTCCCAAGTCCTCCATTAGGTCAAGCCAGTGGGAATCTTTGCACTTGGCTCTTTTTACCCTCAGGTTCTCGGTGCCCTTGAGGGGATGTCACCACCAATTTCTCAATAAAGAGCCCCACATCCCTCAAGACTACAGGATGGACAATACAGGGAAATGTGATGGGGCACAAATAAATTCAGAAAATTTCAAAGAAGCTCCAAATTTCTTTTTTTCTCAGTCCCTGTCATTTCCTGCCAACATCCCAGTTCCCTGAAGATGAACTGTCCCATGCCCAGATTGGGAGCTTTGGCCGGGCTAGCAGAATTCAGGGCTGGATGGATCTCCCCACAATGACTAGCAGGGTCCCCCAGATCTACACATTTGCATCTCCCAGCTTCATTCCTGTAGATGACAGTGCTTCTGTGGGACAGCAGAGGCAGATCAGCTTCTCCCTAGTGTCTCCTGGCTTCATTCCTGAAGACCACAGTGCTTCTATGGTAGGGTAGAGGCAGATCAGCTTCTTCCTCCATTTTGGCCAAATTGAGATTAAATCCGTTTTTCCTTTTTATATTGTCTCCTCTTATTTCTGATGCTGGCGAATGCCCCAATACAGTCAGCAGAGACTCCAGATTGTTGGGCCCCAAGAATAGAAAGGTTTTCCCCAATGCCTGCTCCCCTTCTGGGACTCCCAAGGGTCCACCGCCTGCTGAACCTAGGCTGCTCACTGAGGCGCTGTCCATGTCCCCTACACAGCTGGTGGCCATGACCAGCCTGGGCCTGTGGTATTCTAGCTTCCAGGGTCCCCTCAGTTCTCTCCTGGACTCCCCACCTTTCTTCCCTTTTCCCCCTGTGCCAGGACCCCAGAGCAAGTTCTCCTAAGGGCATGGAGCCTCCACCTGCCCAGACCACCCCAAGCTACTCCTGGGCTTCAGGGCAGGTCGCTAGGCACAGTCAGGGCTAGAGGGAGAGTTCAGAGAGGAGGGTCTCTGAGCCCCACCCTGGAGCCCCACCCCATGATTAATAGCCCCCTCCCCTCCCTGTTCTGCATTCCAGGAAGCAGCAGCTGGAGTCCATCCCACTAGAGAAAATGGAGGATACCATGCAACTTGCATGGGCTGAAGCCCCTGGCATCTGGGCCAGCAGAAGGAAAGGCTGTGTGGGTGACGGGTGGAGGGAGCCCACAGCTCTAGAGCATGGGGATGCTGGGTTGTGTGGTATGGCTGCTAACCTGTGGGTTCCCAGGTATGGCCTGAGCTGATGGGCAGCGAGAGGGCTGGGCCCTGATCCCTCAGTATCACCAGAGGCAGCTGGGGTACGGGGTGGGTGGTCAACAGGGCCCAGGAGGATGAGCCCCAGGGGAGCGTGAGGCCCTCCTCCAGACCCCAGTTCCCCCATGGCCACCCCACATGGCACAGGGACCATGATCTGAAGCCTCGGGACATAGGGACACATGTCCATACACTGACCATATAATGAGCCACAAAAACACTTCAATAGCATTCAAAGAATGGCGTGAGTATGCAATGTGTACATATGTGGTGTGTGTGAAGTGTGTGTAAAGTGTGTGTGTGATGTGTACCTGTCCTGTGTGTGCTATGTTTGTATTGTATAGTAGGGTATTGTGCATGTCATGTGTTGATTGTACAGGATGGTGTGTTTTGTGGCTTGTGAGTTGTATTACTGTGTGTTGAGTGAGTGTGTGTGACATGTGTGTTGGGTTGTGTGTGTGTTGTGTGATATGTAAGGAGGTGTGTTTGGGAAGCATTCCACAATGCCCCTCACGCTGACAACCCTTACTATAATTAACCTGAAACTCCCATCCTATTTGTAACATAATTTCCTCTTTTTTTCAGAAAGCTTTTTACACAGGATATCAGACAAATATCTGCAGGGGGCATTGTGGTTGGTATTTTTCTCTTACTTAAATACCAGGTTTGCAGAAGAAGAAGAAAAAGCTTGTAAAAACTCTGTCTAGTCTTAAAAAATGGAACAAAAAGCACTTGTCATGGAAACCTTCAAACCCCTCCTCCCACTGGGTATAAAGTTCAAAGAATTTCCAGACTCAGGGTCCAGAGAATCTTTTAGGCGATAGCCCTCTGGACCCCGCAGTCAGTAAACCTGCTTCTTGAAAAGTCTTCAGGTGTCCAGCCTCTTCTGTCCTATATAATGTGCACCTGGCATGTGTGTGTATGCTTCCTCCCTCAATTCCAGGGTGACTGTGCCTTTGCAGGGCCAGAGCCTCAGGATCATGGAGATCAGAGCTGTTGCCACCCTGCCCTCTGGTGGCGAATGGCAATTACCGTGATGACAAATTTCCCTGTATGCACAGCTTGTGGAAGACAAGGAACCTCTCTGAGATTTACATATAAGTCAAGATCCTTGAGGTTGAGAAGTGTCAAGATAGCATTCAGCTGGTGGTTCCAGTGCCCAGGAGGAGAGTGGCTTCCTGTGGCCTCATGGAGGACTTCGCCAGTTTCCTCTGGGTTCTTGTCTCGCCATTTTGAAGAATAAAATCCACAGACAATCATGGAAGAGAAGAGTACAAGGAGCAAGATTTACTTAAGGGAGAAGGGATAAATCTTGCCATGTGGGAGGGGCCCTGACAGCAGAAAAACCCAGTTTGGTGTGCCAGCTTAGGAGTTTATACATGGTTCTGGGTAGAGCATGGAGCAAAAGGTATGTTAAACAGTCATTGTATCAAGGCCACAGTCTTACTTTCACCCTGGGTTCACCCTAATTTCTTCCTGTAACTTCCATCTGGGTTCAGATTCTTCCTGTAACTTCCATCTTCAGATTTCCACCTCTGGGAGAAAGGAGTTGGCTAGAGATGTTAGTTCCCACAGGGGAGCCTCAAGGTCATTTACATTTGAAATATGCCTTGATGGTGCTCATTATTACGTCTACACTTGGCCTCCTCCGGGTGTACTTCCCATGTTTGAAAAAGACTAACTATGATATTCTTATTCCATGTTATCACTGTTCAAGTTCTTGCTCAAAACTCTTTAAAGGCAAAAAAAAAAAAGAAAGAAAAGATTTTGTACATATGGATTCTTTCCATTGTTCTTACCCGTATTTAGCTCTATAATTTTTATTCCTCATTTTTGTTAGATTCCTGTAATTGAATTTCCCCCTGTGAAGGATATGAAAAATAGAAAAGGGGAATGACAGTCCCCAGGGAGAAAAGGAGGACAGTGTGATCCTGGGGGGAAGGAGGAAAAGGCAAACTATGGGCCCCCGGGCTCGTCCTTTCCCATTGAGTGACATTTGGGTCTTCGGTGGAGGAGGCAAACAACAGGCTCTGGACTCTGGACTTTCATCCCAGTAAAAATGAGTTTCAAGCTTTTACTACTGTTTCCCTGAGTTAGATTTTAAACCTATACAACTAGTTTCCTGATTGCTCAATGGGCACCTAATTATTAAGTCACATTAAACTTTCTGCTATAATTAACTCTCATTAAACCCTGTAAAAAAAGACCCCTCATGTAACCAGTTGCCATATTCTCCACTGAAAATGAGATATTCTGATGTTGCTGAACAAAGACTGCTTGCTAATCTGTTGAGATCTGTTCCAGTTTAGTTTATTTTGGCTTACCCCCTGTGCATTTAATTTCTCCTTCCCTCTCCCCATTCAATCCCCCTTATTGAGGATTTCTTACACACCCTGTGACCTCAACATGTGTTCAATCCCCTATTCTGGGGATTTCTTGCATATTTTAGGTCCCTGTATGCTCCATCTTATTTAGGAATTTCTTGAATACCCTCCCATACTGATTTTCTGTGTGTGATCTTATAACAGTGATCCACTTCACCTTCATATAGCACTGGCTGCTTATTTTAAGAAGGATGTGTTTTTCTTTTCCTCTTCTCCTTTCTCTCCCTCCCTAACCTGGGGGTGGAGAAAAAGACTCATCTGTCCTCCATAGGAAAGAGATGTCACTTGAAGAACTGGGAAGTGACTGTCTCTCCAATTGACAAGTGAATTTCAACTCACCATCAGGGTGCACCTGGACCCACTGAACAGCTTCTTTAAAAAGCCCTCTGTTTTCCTTGATGGGCAGAATCACAGCCTCTGGGACAGGAGTCCCCTGTGTTTGTCCTTTGTTACCAAAGAAATAAAATTTCTTTGCTTTTTTCTCAAACTACATCCTCCTTATTGGGTTGACATTGGGGACAAGGACTGAGTTCTTGAGTTGGTGAGTCATACACACTCACAAACTTCTGAGGATGGGCCAACCACCAAGGAGCACTTCTCCCTCAAAACTGAGAATAGATTTTCCTACCTTAGTCTATGCATAGAATTACTTGGCCACCTGGGCACTTGCCTGGGCCCTTTGCCTGTGTCTCTGATGCACTTTCAATTTTTGTTGGGTTTGGGGTCCTTTGTCAGCCTCAGGGAGGGTAGTTTCCTCTCTCTTGCTCTGAGACCACCTCAACAATGCAGCAGACATGTCTTCTCCTAAGAGGAAGGTCCCCATGACTCCCGAGTAGTGTGTGAAGCCCCACATTGGCCTCCAAAATTGTTAGAAATTCCAAGGTGCTGCAAGAAGTAAAATGCATGCTCAAAAAGTGGGTAGGCAAGGCAAACTTTGCTTCTTGCGGAGGGCTGCTAAGGAACCTGGCCAGCAAGTGTGCCCTGGTGGGCAATCAGCTGGTCTCCAACCTAAGGCAGCAACACCCTTCACTCCCATCAGAAGAATTCGGGTTATAATCTACATGGTTGGCTAATTTTAGAATTAGGGCCGCCAAAAGGGAAAGGCTGCCTTGGATCCAATAAAGGCTGAATACAAGACTGTAAAAAAGAGGCATCAGACTTTCTATTTCTCACACTCAGGGCATCTTCCTGTGGATCACCCTGCCTCATCCTCCTGGGGCTGGGGCCAGAGGCTGCCCAGACCCCTGTTACAGAAGGTTTAAAGGGTCTTTCAATGTGGACTCCCACAGTGACCCTGGGGAGATGGAAGGCAGAGCTCTAACCAAGAGGAAGCTGCCAGGTAGGGCCACAGGGGGTGTTCCTGGGGCTGGGTGAGGGCCCTCTGGAGCTATAGGGGGCTGACAATGGCTCACAGGGTAGGGGTAGCTAGGTTTTTCCTGCTTTCTGTTGATTGGTTAATTTGAACAATTTGGGTGGACAAAGGAGGATAAGACTGCCCCTTGTTGTCCTACACTGGGCCCTGAGGCTATTAGGGCAGAGCTTCCTGTTAGCAGGAGGAGGGAAGTGGTTGGGGACTGAACTTAACTGCTGCTCAAGGACCACACTGGCCAGCTCCAGCTGGAGTCTCAAGATTAGACCAAGACAATGTATAAACAGTAATAAAAATCCAGCTCTGTCTGCCTACTCAGGCCAGGGTGCTGAGTGCATGGTGAGGGTCCGGCAGCTGACACTCAGATGCACCTGCGGCCAGAGGGGAAAGAGTCTGAGCTGGAAAGGCTCCAGGTTCCGTCAGTCACAGTGTCTCCACCCCATGTTCCAGTCTCCCTGCAGTGCCTGCCTTGCAGCTGCATTGGGCCTTCAGGCTGGTGAGCCCCTTGTTGGAAATACCCTGTGCTGCAAGAAATCAGGCACTGCTTAAGTTACTCAGCAAGGCAAACGTTACTTCTGCAGAAGGATGTGCTCTGGAACAGTTCAGTGAGAAAGCACCCTGGGGTGGGCAGGCTGCCTCTTTTTATCCCTAAGGCAGCACTGCCCCTTGCTCTGATAAGAAGCCCTCAGGGCCTACCATCTATGTGTTTGGCTCACTTTAAAACTGTGGAAAAAGGGAAGGGCTGTAGTTAAAATAGCTAGCTAAATACTCAATTCTGGAAAATGGACCACAGGACTTTGTGTTTCTCCCACCTTCACACCCATCCTCTCTGCCTGTC
This sequence comes from Marmota monax, assembly GCF_021218885.2. NCBI lineage: Eukaryota > Metazoa > Chordata > Mammalia > Rodentia > Sciuridae > Marmota > Marmota monax. The sequence continues at coordinate 12,318 of NW_026692761.1, read as the reverse complement.
AACCCCTACACAGTGTCACTGTCCCTTTGAAGGGTAGGGCATCTTAGCGAGCACTGCTGTCCTCATAGGCATTACATTACCTCCCTCAATTTCCAAGTTTCTGAATCTCTGCATGGGCAAAGGTAACCCTGCTTTGGGACACTTGCTGGAGTCACTGCCCTAGCAACCACTAGTACCTCCTGGCGTGACAGTCCCTGTTCCCATTCCTCCCTAGTGCAGTCTCCCTGGCCAGGCAGTGCAAGCTGGCAATCTCAAACCCCATTCACAGTTGGCCATGGGTAAGGCCAGTTCCTGGATGGAAATGAGTTGGCCAGGTGTGCCACGAGGCTTGGAGAGCGTCCTCCCTACAGCGGTGCCCTACCACTGAGCCACTTTTTATTTTGAAAGAGAGTCTCAATTAGTTGCACAGGCTGGCCAGAACTTGAGATCCTCCTGCTTCAGCCTCCCCTGTAACTGGGATCAGAAGCATGGCCAGGAGGATCACGCTCAAGAGAAGAGGCATTCCATCAAGCTAGCGCCCTGCTGGGACTGAAGCCTAACCCTCTTGCTGGTGGCACAAGACCTTTTGCACCCCAGCCTCGTTGTGAAGTCTGAGCAGGCGCCCGCAGAAAGCCCTCCGCGGCGCCCAGAGGGGAGCAGGGAGGTGGGTTGCCGCGTGCCCGTTGCCTAGCGCCCCCTAAAGGTTCCGAAGGAAACCTCGCGCGCGCCCCCAACGGTCGAGAAGGAAACCTCGCAGGCCAGAGGACAGACGGTTCAGGAAGGAAACCTCCTGGGCCAGGTGGGCGACGCCAAGGCAAGTTGTGGGTTTAGCTTTACTTACTATTTATTTATTACATTTTGAGATGGAAAATATGAGAAATTTAAGAGAGTGTCCTGTTTTTTATTTTTAAAATATAATTTTTAATTTTTTTCTAATTAGTTATTCATAACAGTATTTGCTACAGCCTGTCTGCTCTCCGTACTAGTTGTCTTAGTTCATTCAGGCTTTGCCAACAAAAAACCAAACCGAGTAGCTCATAAACAACAGAAATATATGCTCAGGGTTCTGGAGTCTGGCAGACTAGGATCAAGGCACAGCAGATCTGGAGTCTGCTCTTCCCACTATACCTCACCTGGGGGACTGGGTAGGGAGCTCACTGGGCCTGGTGTCTAAGGCACTTATGAAGGAGTCCATTCTCCTAACCTCGGCAGGTCCCAGAGGCCTCCCTCCTTATAACATCACATTAAGGTTGAGGAGTCCATTTGAATTTGGGGTCAGGCAAACATTCAGACTATAAAAGGTCAGGAGAGGGGTTCAGTTGGGATGACACCACCCCAGGCTGGCATCAGCTGGATTTGTACTGAGAACTCTTTCTGGCCTTGGGATATTTGATCCCATGATCCAGGGCAGAGACTAGTGCCTGCCCAGCACACCAGTGAACCACGACTGGGCCCCTGCAGTTCCACACTCTGCTTCTGGAGGCTACTTGCACCCTGCTGTGGTCTAGATAAGTGTCCACCAGAGGCCCCTGTGTTGAAGGTTGGTTCCAGTTAGTGGCGCTTTGGGGAGATGGTGGAATCCTCAGGAGATGAGGCCTGTTGTGAGGAGGTTAGGTCTTTGGGGACCTGGCCTTTGCTCTGTCTCTTTGCCTCCCAGATGCCATGAGGTGGACAGGCCTCCTCTGCCACACACTTCAGCCATTATATGCTGTGCTGCCACAGGCCAGAGCAGCAGGGTCAAATAACCATGGACTAAAACCTTTGAAATCTTTCCTCCTTGCAAGTTGTTTCTCTCAAGTATTTTGTCACAGCAATGGAAAGCTGCCTCTCATCCCTTTAACTTTCAGTAGGCTGAGCCCTAGCAAGTGTATTTTTGAACTTATTTTTTATTACTAAAAGACACTGAAAGGAATATATTTTCCATCATAAATGGTGCATAGGAATCCTGCGTGTATGTGGTATGCTCTATATTTCCATCCTGTTAAGTAGTACCTTATTTTGTTCTATTTCTCATTTTTAAAAAAATCTAATCAAAATCACTGTACTTTCTAAATCCAGCTAGGAAAATAATGTGAAAGCCCCAGTGTGTAATGTTTATTTATGAGATGACTGACAGGACTTTCCACAGGGATTGAATCACATTTGTAATAAAAAATAAAGCTGGAGAACCAAATGATCAATTGAAGTGAGCTTGGTGTGATCCATAGCAAAGGGATCCCTGCCACCCTCGAGATCCTTCCCCGAGTTCTCCATTGTGCTTTCAGGCTGTACATGTGGGCTCATGTGTCCATGTGTGTCTGAGGGCGTGTGTGTGTGTATGTGTGTGTGTGTGTGTGTGTGTGTGTGTGTGAGCGAGGAGCATAGCCTCTGGGGGTCCCCTGGGTCATTGGAGGAGATCCTGTGGGGAACACTGAGCTGTATCCTCCCTGAAGAGCTCAGACCCAGGTAGACTGAGGCCTGGTGCCCCCCGAGGATGGGGCAGGGCTGGGAATGAGGCTGTGCATGGGGAGTGGGAGCAGCTGCAGAGGCTGCAGTGAGGTGAAGGGCACAGGCAGAGACAGGAGAGGAGTAGGTGTGGTCTGCATAGGGAATATGGGCAGCAGACATCTGCCAGGTGAGTGCACAGCCCAGCAAGCCATATGCATGTGGCTAGATGGACTGGAGGGGTGGCCAGACAGTCTCTGAGTACATGTCTCATGCCGTTGGGTTTAGTGAGTCCTAAGTCACTACTTGCCATTCAGTCATTCATTTCTCAGACTCTCACTGGGTGGGTACCAAGGAGAAATGAGACAGACCAGCCCAGAGCCTGGACTGAGAGGGCAGGGTGGACCCATCCCCACCTTTATCCCACCCAAAGTGACTGTAGGTGTGTTGTCCTTCCCTGTCCAACCCTGGGCTTCCCCTGGTCCTAGTCCATGTGGTGCTGATGTGACAGAATGCCACAGACTGTCTGCTTTATAAAGAACAGAGATTTACTCTCACGGTTCTGTAGTCTGAAGTCCAAGAACAACATGCAGCAGGTCCAACTCAGGATCTGAGGTACCTTCTGGACACTGTGGTGGACGGCAGAGGAGAAGAGGGTGTTCACACCCCGGGGCCTTTAATAGCAGCTTGGATTCCTCCCATAGGCCCCACCTCCCAACTACACCCTCATCTACTAGTTCAGCCTTTGGTGGAAGGAGAGAGGGACCTGGGGGAGTTGAGGCCTGACTGCCCTGTGGTCAGGATCCCTCAGGCCCTGGGTCCTCCTTGCTCTCAAGACTTTTTCCTGAGTTTGGAGGAAGTGACAGGATGAAATCCAACCTCCCCCTAAACTCAGGCCAAGACTTGGAGGCTCTGGGGAGATCCCAGGAAGCTGTAGCTGTTTATTCTCCATGCCTGGGAGGTGAGGACCGATGCCTCCCTCCTCTGTTGGCACCCACACCACCAGGAGCCTTGCATGACTGGAGGCTGCCTTGCCAACTCTCCACCCTTCACCTCTGCCATTAGGGCAACAGAAAGCCTCTGTTCTACCTCCCCAGCTTCTGTGTCTTTCCACAAGGCCCTTCCTGGCAGCCTTCTGGTGGAAAAGCCCTGGCCAGGCCTGCCTTGTTGGTTTCCACCGGAACATGTCTAAGAGCTGCTCTGCCATGGGGAGGCACAGCTCCCAGCACCCTCGCAGTGTCCTAGGATCACTGGGGGCCCACAGGCTCCTACCTCAGAGGTCCCTCTGAGGCCTCGTGGCCTCTGTCTTAGGCCCAGATGGTCTAATGTGGTGTCCAAGTCCTCTAGTAGCAAAACCTTTCTCAGGTGTCCATAGCAGATGGAGTCCTCCTCATGTTTCCTAAAAGAGTTTGCTTATAATCAAGATCATCATTAAATTTCAGATGGAATCCATCTACAAAAACCTTGGAGTTTTCTTTGATAGCTATTTCAACTAATTTTTTTAGATATAGCCTTACTTAGTTTTTTTTTTTTTTTTTGGTAGGTTTTCTTAAGTTGTGTTTTTAAAGGACATAGTCCATTTCCTCTTAGGTTACTGAAATTGCAGGGTTGGGTTCTTGTGAATATCTGGAGCTGCTGCTGGAGGTCAGTGTAGACAGCCCCAAATGAGAGCACTACTGAGGTCCCAACCAAGAATCAGCCTGAGCAAGGCCTCCTGCAAGTTAATGGGACTGGGACTCCCCAGGAGAAGTCCTGCTATGGTGGGTATCAAGACCCCTCAAGAACAACATTTAATTTTGCTCTTCCTTTCATCTTCTGAAGGAGCAGACTCCTATCATGGGTTTTGTATCTTTGTTTCTATCCAAGTTTTCAACACTTTTTTTTTCCTACTGGGCATTAAACCTAGGGTGTTCTACCACTGAGCTACATCTCCAGCCCTTTTTATATTTATTTTGAAATAGTGTCTTGCTGAATTGCTTAGGGCCTCACTAAGTGGCTTAGGCTGGCTTTGAACTTGTTATCCTCTTGCCTCAGCCTCCTGAGGTGCTGAGATAACAGGTGTGCCTGGCTTACGTGCCACTTTTGATGCTTCCTTCATTGTTTTGATATGTTGGGCCTTCAGTGTCGCTCAGTTCCACACACTGTCTGATTTCCTTCTGGATTCTTCTCTGAACCACAGGAATTTGAGATGTACATTATCTTAGACATTTGGGGTATTCCCGGGTCTGAGTTCTTTAATGTGCCTGGCCACATGTGGCTGTTGGGCACTTGACATGTACTTAGTACAGATTTAGGTACTGTTTTAGTACAAAATACACCTGGGTTTTAAAACAGTTCAAAAGAAAGACCACAAGATATCACAGAGCTGTGGTGTAGTTCAGTGGTTCAATGCTTGCCTAACAGGTGAGGCCCTGGGTTTGATCTCCAACACTACAAAAAAAAAAAAAAAGAAAGAAAGAAAAGAAAAGAAAAAGAAAAATGTTCATTACAGGTTGAAATGATAATATTTTAGATATATTTGTTATTTGTTTAAATAAAGTATGTTATTAACACTAATTTCACTTGTTTCTTTTGCTTTTTTTTAAATTTGTAATTGTACTTGGACAAAATGCCTTTATTTTATTTGTTTATTTTTATGTGGTGCTAAGGATCGAACCTAGTGCCTCACACATGCTAGGCAAAGGGCTATGCCAATGAGCTACAACCCCAGCCCTCTTTTTGCTTTATAACTGGTCCACTGGCAGTGCCATTCCAATTAGACAGCGCTTTCTAAATGTCTTACTTTACCTGCTGCAAATCTGCTTCTGTCTTGGTCTTACTCTGAAGCAGTGCTATCTTTTGAGATTTATTGGTGCTTTTTTTGTGGGTGGGGATGGTCTGTACCATGATGGTTCAGTGAACTTGGGAAGACTGTTCATTTTACAGTCACTTCACTTCGTGATTGTAGATATGGGGCGTGGCAAGTGGCTAATCCTGTCCTTCAGGTCTCTTCTATTCTTAGTGAGTCTTTAATCCTCTTGTTCTATTCCTAAGAGAGAAGTTAGAACTTCCAGCCATGATTGGGCTTCTTCTTTCCCTTATTTCAGGCCTTATTCCTTCATGAACTTTTGTCGTAGGAGATAGGGGAGCTGAAGCTCTCAACCTCTGTTCTTATGTTCCAGTAAGAGAAGTTTCAAAGTCAGACACAGGAAGTCATGCAGGAGAACTTTGTGATGAGTGAAGGTGGAGTGGGAGGCCCAGTGGGAGCAGGGTGGGAGCAGAGAGCACTGCAGGGTGTGGGGGGAGTGGGTGGGCTCTCATCAGTGGTCCACTGGCAGTGCCATCCAGGTTTGTCACTGTCGACACTGGTCTCAGGAGCTGAGGTCCTTCAGCAACCTGTACCCCTCAAGCTTGGCTGGGGGAACCTCTGGTCCCAGTTAGTCCTCTGCAGACTGTCATCATGTCCTCTCTATTCTGAGGGCTTCATCTTCAAGTCAGTCCTGCATTGATGTGGGCACTAGGGTCAGAAGTTATCTTAGTGCTCCTGTGCTATCAAGAAAGTCTCCCTTCAGAAATGCATGGAGACCCATCTGGCTGAGCTCCTAGCTTCCTCTGGCCTCAGAGAACCCATCAGGGGTCAGCCCTGTGAATCCTTCTGTGAATCCTTCTTTCTTACTGCATCTTCCCAGTGAGTCCCCAAGGAGCTCCCTAGTCCTGTTTGCTCACTCTCAAGGCCTGTGCCTCTGATGTTTCCTACACTGTCTGCTACAAGTTACTTACTCATCTGCCTTGGCACTGACATAAAGAAACATTAAGAGTAACCAAGTAAACCGGTGACATTTTGGAGATGTCCGTCAGAGGCAGGCATCCTAAGGACTGTTGCATCTTATTGCCACATAACCTCTGGCTGCGCCCTGGCTGTGCTCTGCTCTGAATGCCACTTCCTCTCACATCAACTCCTCTCTATGCTGTCAACTAGACTGTGCCTAGGCCTGTCCACTCTCTTTCAGCCCTGTGACAGCTTTCTGTCCAGTGTGGACAACTCAGTTCCGACTCCAACCTGCGTCAGTGTCAGCTGTGGTACAGTTAGGGGCAAACACCTCTGTTTTCAGGGGAAGGGAGGAGCTGCTGCCCCTGTAAATGACTTAATGCTCCATCAGAGGTGTTTTGTTTCAGACCAAACTCTCCAGGGCAACTTACAAGGAACCAGCCCAAGCCCCTGATCACTGACTCACCGTTTTTAGGTGACCTAGAATGAACTTTTGAAATACTGAATTCTCTGCCCAGAGGCATCCCCAGTTGCCTTTTTTTTTCTTTTCTATTTTTTTTTTTGAGGATGTGCTATATGACCTCCAACTGAGCATGCCCAGCACTGTGCCCACCTCTGCATCTGGCCATGAGTCTCCTAGGGGAATATGCTCAAGTGTCCCCAGTAAAAGCCCCTTGCTTTGTTTTGGGGGACACATTGCTCTGAGAATTATCTCCAGTGCTTTCCTAACTGTCTGTGAGGAATAAGCCTCTCTTCACTCTTATCTCCTGGTTGTGCTTAGTACTCACATCAGCATCAGACCCAGAGGGTAAAGGACAAGGGCCCATACTTCTATCCATCTTAGGCACAGATTTGGCGCTTCTGTGAACCCCCAGGATCAAAAGGTAGCTAGAAAGGTCTAAAGGTGCATCATAAAACGTCAGCAACCAGGCAAGGAGGAGGGAACACAGAGCTTCTCTGTGCTACTGTGGAATGGGGTGCTTGGTCCCCAGAGAATTGCCAAAGCACAGGCTAGAACCTGAGTCTAGGTTGAAACCACCTGCATCCGAATAAGAGAAAATTATAGAGAAAGGGAAAAACGAAACTACTTGCAGCTTGGTCATACTAAGAAGACAGCTATCCTGCCTTTTCCCAACCTATGGAGCTTAGAAACTTATAGGAAGTATCACTCATGAAGAGCAAAACTCAGAAACACACACATGTAGAATCTGCCAAGCTGGGGGCCTGCGCGGAAGACCACAGATGGATGTGTTTTCTCACTTGTGCTGTATTCTCCTGATTCAGGGACCAGGGCTTTGGGACAGTTCCAGTTTCTTTTCTTTATCTGGGGTGCTTGCCTATAGGAAGCTGGGTGGGAGAAAATAGCTTAATGAACAGATTAGCAGGAAATGGCTGGGGACTGAGGAAAAAATATCTTTGGGCGCTTCTTAGCATTCTTTAACTTTAAATGGGCCCCCATTATAGCCTACCCCCCCGCCCCCAATTTCTGTCTTTTCCTCAGTCTTGAGGGCTCTAAGTGCTGTGTCATCTGGCTGGTCAGCATTTGCTGCTGGGTTATGGTGTGAACCCCATCAAGACACCTGGGACAGAGCAGATGCTTATATCTGAACACAGAGCACTGTCACAAACTGTAGAGCAGCAGGCAAAAGGAGCCCAGGTGCAGAGGTGCCCAGGAAGCCCAATACTGCGTCTGGTGGAGGACACCTCACTTACTCTGGGCTGACACCTTTGACTCTGCCAACTTCGTCCTCTTGAGTGGCTTTCTCTGAAGATGTTGCTGATCTTCCACCAGGTGATTTTGTCCCTCATTGCTGGTGGACTTGCCCAATCGGAGGGGAAGACAGTGTGGAAAGGTACTTTGTGTCAAACTTGAGTGACAGAGAGGGTTAAAAGTAGCGGTTCTTAGACTGAACTTACCTGGAACCTATCATCAATTTAGCACCATGGACCTGTAAGGAATGCAGATGCTGTTACTTGGAGTTTTGTCCCTGTGACAAAACACCGGATAAATTGACTTATAATTATTTTGGCTCAGAGTTCCAGAGTTTCAGTCCATGGTCACTGGCTCTGTTGACTCTGAGCCCCAGGTAGAGCATCATGAGGGGAAGCTCCTGGCAGAGGAAAGCTGCTGGCTTCTTGGGGGCTGGGAAGGAGAGGGAGAGGGAGGGCCTGGGGAGGAGATCACCTTTCCTCTCCCTACGCCCCTCGTCCTTCCTCCCCACCTTCCAGTATTCTCCTCCAAGATGACCCAGTAAAGGACTGATTTGTCAGCGAGGTCAGAGTTGTCTTGATCCGATCACTTCCCCCAAGCCCCACTCTGAACACTGCTGCCCTGAAGACCAAGACTTCAACACAGGACTTTGAGGGGACAGTTCAGTTGCAAACCCTCTAATGCCTACCATATGCACATTCCAGATGGACCAGTGTCAAGTGCAGGTGCAAAATCTGGTCACTCACCATCACCAGCAACAGCAGATTTGGGTGTGAAAAGCTCAAGATTTTTGTTTTTTGTTGGTCTTGGAGATTGAACCCAGGGTCATTGTAGCACTGAGCTGCATCCCCAAACTTTTCATTTTTATTTTGAGACTGGGTCTCACTAAGTTGTCCTCAAATTCACAATCCTCCTGCCTCAGCCTCCTGAGTCGCTGAGATCACAGGCATGTGCCACCTCACCTAGCTTAAGATTTTTGTTTTTGAATCCTGCAAGATTTTCCTGGAACACCAGAGGGATTTTAAAAGGTTCATTTTAAAGAACATAATGTAAGCAAGGAGTGATAGAAATAGAGCAGCAGCTGACATTTTGCAGAGAAGTCCCTGCCGTCCCTGCCATGGCTGCTGGCATTGGGCCACATAGTAAAGGGTTCTCAACAGGCAGAAAGGGCCAGAGCTGCTGCCTCTATCAGAATAGCCTTCGTTAGCCCACCTACCACAAAACAAAAGATGTTTCCCTCAAACTGACTGCTACCTAAAATAGAAGGTGGCTATTTTAAAGCTTCAGTATTCAATAACTTGTCCTTATACAAATTATTGACTTCCAGATATTTTAAAATGTATGACAAAAATGCTCCTTAACTATCTTAAAGTTACATTGCTCAAAGTCCACTGACTATGTCTTTAATATGAGATTGCTTTCTAATTAAAGTCTTTTTTATCCTAGACACTTAAATTACAATAGTAATTCTCAAACTTATTAGAAGATCAGATAATCCTTGATGATGTCAGTGTTTTTCTGTACGAGGAATCTGTGAACCACATGGAACAGACCCAAATGCAGTACCTTTCAAACAGACTTCAAGAAGCCGAGTACTTAATTCATACTTAGTAGAGGATGGCTTAGTATTTTAACTAATTTATAAATTATTTGGATGTTTTACTTCTATTGCATATATTTATAAACATTTATCCCATTTATTCTTACACAATTTATTTATTTATTTATTTATTTTTGGTACTGGAGATTGAACTCGGGGGCATTAACCCCTGAACCATGTCCTCAGCCTATTTTGAACTTCATTTAGAGACAAGGTCTCACTGAGTTGCTCACCACCTCACTAAGTTGCTGAAACTGGCTTCAAACTTGCAATCCTCCTGCCTCAGCCTCCTGAGCTGCGGAGATTATGGGTGTCTGCCACAAGAACCGGCCACCAAATTCATTTTTGAATTATTTCTTTATTACCTACTCATGAAATTTGAGATACATAGAAAATACTTTAACCTAAAACCCTAAAATCACAGTAATAATCCTTAAGCAGGAAACCCCAGCCCCAAACAAAATCAAAACTAAATAAATATGTTACAGTTTTGAAGAAACCTTTATTTTCTCTAAAAAATCTAAATTAACCCATTTGTCAGAGATTCTGCTATGTTAAGATTTTAGCCATGAGCCAAAGCACCATGTATGTAAGTACCAAGTCTATACACAGGCAGTTAGATCTGAGTCATGCTGTGATCTGCTGAAACAAGCTGAAGCACGTGGTCATATGACTTCACTTTAGGATCCTATGTGCAAGTCTTTATCAAAGTCTTCCATGCCCAAACAGTTAATTTATTTCCTTCCTTCCTTCCTTCCTTCCTTCCTTCCTTCCTTCCTTCCTTTCTTTTCAGAGAGGCGATTTATTTAGGAAAGCAGATTCACATTCAAGGGTGCAGGCTAGTTAATTTGAGGATTGGTGGACAGTCCCATTTGAGCAATGTAACTTTAAGATAGTTAAGGAGCATTTTAATCCCCTTGAATAAGAGGAGCTTACCAGAAAAGGAGCAGAGAGGGCCCTAGAGCCAAAAGCTTCCTTTGAAACAAAACAGATGTATAATTTAAGTGTGCAAAACCAAAGGATGAATTTATCACTAAAACCCCCCAAACCCATAAGCACAAAAGGACAAAAGCGAGGCAGCCATGGACATCCTAGGTGAAGTTGCTCTGGGACTACAGAGTTTGTAGGCACTAACTACCTGGCCTTTCAGGACTCCAAGACTTGTAGGACTTTTAAAGAATCCAGGTCTGGAGGAAAACAGGCCTGGGGCTGAAGGTGAGGGCGATCTTTTAGGTACAGAGCTGCAGTCCCTATTTCCTTCCCTGTTTCTCTCCTTTCTCAAGGTCCTTATTTCTTCTGTGCTACTTCACTGTGATACCGCTGTGTGTCACAGTCCACTGACAGCTGTTAGGACTCTGGCTTGTTAGCACCCTGGAGGGAGCATCTGTCTCTTCTCTTCAGAGTCCTAGGAATATCAAGTTAAGTTTTCAGGAGGACTGTTGTCACCAGGCATCATTTCCTCTAGCTTCTGCCAGCCCAGCACTCAAGATAACAGGGCACATAACTCTGCACACCCCCAGCTGGTGCTGCTGTCCTGAAGCCAAACCTCTATCCCTGTCCATCCCCATGGGGCCCAGACACCTCAGGGCTCCTTTAAAACCACAGCCCCCTGGGGAAGTCTGTGGTGGGGGTGCAAGTTGGTAATAAGGACATGTAGCCCTGGGGACACTAGGGCTAGCCTGTGGGGGAGAGGCAGGCTCTGCCTGGTCACAAGTGCCCCTGGCTGAGGAGCTTGAGGACTATGAGAGATCCCGGGCCTGTGGTGGGACTTTCTTCCCACCCTTCAATGAGCACCACACAGGAGCCTATGGGACTCCTGTCAGGGTCAGAAGACCCAGTGCAGCATGGCAGTCTGCATGTGCCTGAGGAGGGCTGGAGAAGGGGAGAAGAGAAAGGGGAGACCCAGACTTCCCGGGGCTGAACACAGAGGAAACAAGGTTTAGAAACAAGGTGTGGGGTCCCTATTTAGAAAGCAGCAGGCAGAGATGCCCCTGGCACCAGCAGGAACTAGATGGGAAACTGGGGCTCTCAAACTCCAGTTACACTGTGATCCCAAACCTCTGATGCCCAAGACAGCACCCCCAATGGAATCATTCAATTCAAGGGACAAGAATCAGAAACTGAATTTGGCCAGGGCTCTTCAGGTCTCTGACTTGAACCAATGGAGGCAGAGGTATTAGGTCCAACAAAAGGTTAGACTAGAGGACAGTCTTCAGGGCATGGGACCCGCTCCAAGCAACTGTGTCGGACCCTCCCCCACCCATTATGACATCAATAACATCCTGGATACGAAGCAGAGAGGGTGGGCAGAGCTCCAACACACTACCTGGAGACACTTCTAAGATCCCAGTGGAGAGGACAAAGTGAGGCACAGGAATGGGGCCCTGTTTCCATGAACAGAGAAGAACCCATGAAACCTACAGATCAGTGCTAATGTCACATCAGAACAAGAGACATCTGAGAACACTGAGTGCTGAATTCACATGAGGAATAGGAAATTAACTGCTGACAAAAGACTTTGCCCAGTGGAACTCAGTCCACTGAGGGTCCTGCAAATGAGTGCCACATGCACAGGAGTACTAAATCCCCCTGGGACATTAGTGATAGAGCCCCTTGCCAAGCAGTGTTCAGTATCCTTGGGACACATGGGGGGTGCATCTCCATCACAAGTGCTATTTACTCATTTCCCAGACTGGACCCGTAAGAGAGACTTGGGGCCAAGGGATCCCCTGGAAAAGATGCCCGGGACTCTGAGCCCTGTGGGCGAGCGCCCCTCTCCCACCTGAGCTCATTCTCCAGGGTTCCTGTTGGGGAGCACCCTCAGCCCCCCAGCGCTCAGGCTGCTGTGGGTCCTGT
>NW_026692760.1:0-137428 GCF_021218885.2 Marmota monax | reverse complement strand
ACAACCAAACTGAAAAGCAGTATGGAGATTCCTTGGAAAACTGGAAATGGAATCACCATTTGACCCAGGTATCCCACTCCTCAATTATAACCAAAGGACTTAAAAACAGCATACTACAGTGACACAGCCCATTGTTGTTTATAGCAGCACAATTCACCTTAGCTAAATTGTGGAACCAAATTAGATACCATTCAGTAGATGAGTGGATAAAGAAACTGGTATATTTCAATCATGAAATTCATCTGGAAAAATAAGGGACCCAGAATAGCCAAAACACAATGGCTACACAATGGAATATTACTTAGCATTAAAAGAGAATAAAATCGTGGCATTTGGAGGTAAATGGATGGAGTTGGAGACTATCACGCTAAGTGAAGTAAGTAAAAAAAAAAAAGGCCAATGTCTTCTCTGATAAGTGGATGCTGATCCATAATGGGGGTGAGTAGGGGGAGCATGAAAGGAATGGAGGAACTTTGGATAGGGGGAAAGGGAAGGAGGAGAAGGGAGGGGATATGGAGGTAGGAAAGATGGTGAGATGAAATGGACATCATTACCCTGGTACATATGTAAATATGCAAATGGTGTGACTCTACTTTGTGTACAATCAGAGAAATGAAAATTTGAGCTCCATATGTGTACTATGAATTGAAATTCATTCTGTTGTCATGTATGAAAAATTAGAACAAATCAATTAATTTTAAAAAAGACATAGTGAGCTATGTTTTTATTTCCTGTACCTGAACTTCTTCCTTCCTGATACAACTGATCAATTTTGCTATATACATTTTTAAAACAGTTACAAGGAATTCAAAAATCCAAAAAGACCTCAATATTGTTAACTGAAAAAAATAGTCTCAACAAAATTAAACAACAAGATAATTCCCTAATATTAAAAATCAAACCAGTAAGAAGACTAACAACCCAATACAAAATGACAAAGAGTATTATCAATTCCACAGGAAAAGAAATGCAAATATCCTTTAAATACTAAAAAGATATCCAACTGTCCCCATAAGTTTTGAAAAGTGTAAATTAGAGCTACAATGGAATACTTTATATCACCTATCAGACTAGAATTTTAAAGTTCATTGATGGTAAAGAAATAAGGAATTTCACACATTGTTATAGAGGGATAAATTAACACACCTAGTTTGAAGGATAAGTTGTCAAAAACCTAAAAATATTTAAGGGCAGGTGTTCTCTGTCATAGTAGTACCACTTCTAGGCATTTATCTTATGGATATACTTGCCTGTGTGAACTAAGACATTATGGGAGGGAAAGTTCTTTGTTGTACTTCTTGCCATTACAAAAGACTGGATGAAACAAGTTAAATAACCTTTCATGCATCCATGGAACTATTGAAGATATCAGGGCAGCAGGGCACAGTGTTGCATGCCTGTAATCCCAGTGACTCCGTATGAGGCAGGAGAATCACAAGTTCAAGGCCAGCCTGGGCAACTTAGCAAGAACTTGTCTCTAAATTTTACAAAATGTAAAATAGGGGGAGGGGCTGGGAATATAGTTCAGTGGTAAGAGTGTCCCTGGGCTCAATCTCCAGTACTGAAAAGACAAAGTCATCGGGAAAAACAGTAATCAGTAGGAGGCTATACCATCAGTATTACTTTAGCACCACTAATGTCCCCATGTTCATCAAACAGTCAGATATTTTTTAGGTTATGAGCATAAAGTTTATGAGCATAAAGTTTATGAGCATAAAGTTTCCCATATGTCCTTTTTATGTTTAATGAATAGGATTCTGTAGTAGGGGAAAAACAACTTTAGGGGAGGAACAGTTTATCTGAGGGCTCAGGGTTTCAGAGGTCTCAGTCTATAAACAACTCCATTCTTTGGGGCTCAAGGTGAGGCAGGACATCAAGGGGGGAAAGTGTGGTAAAGGGAAGTCGCTCACATGACGATCAAGAAGCAGACAGAGACTCCACTCACAAGATTCAAAATATATATCTCAAAGGCATGTCCCCAATGCCCACCTCCCCCAGCCATACTCCCCCCTCATTCCCCAGGCAACACAAGAGGAGGACTGGCTCTATGAAGAAGGGATTGAATCTTACTTGTATGATAGTTTTATGTATCAGCTTAACTAAGGAGTGTCCAAAGAGCTGGGCAAGCATTATCTCTAGGTGTGTCTATGAGGTATGCTCCCAGGAAAGGCTGGCATTTGAATCAGTAAACTGAGTAATAATCACCTTCACCAATGCAAGTGGGCATCAGCAATCTGTTGAGGGCCTGGAAGGAACAAAAGGGGGAGGAAGGGCAGTTTGCTGTCTCTGCTAAAACTGCATAAACACCCATCTTTTCTTGCTATCAAACAACACTCCTGGTTCTCAGGGCTTCAGACTCAGACCAGGACTTATAACATCAGCCTGCCAGTTCTGGGGCCTTGGATTTGGGTTGGAACTCCACCAAAGCCAGGCTTCCTGCTGCTCCCACCCAATGACTGAGTGTAGCAGAAGTAGTTATTTTAGGCTCCATTTAGAAATATTTGGGAAACCTCAGTTGGAGAACCCTGGCTAGAGGACACCCCAGTGACCTTGCTGAACTTATCTTAGAACCCAGTCACCTCAATCCAACCTTCCATCCATCCTCCATCTCTCCTTCACTCAAGGTTAGACCTTCCTCACAGGAGACAGCTTTCCACCTTCCCCAGCTCCTTCCTCACTCTCATGGGCCTTTCCCTAAATAAATGTGTCACTCTTTTCTTGGTGTCTGCTTCTCAGAGTACTCATATAATAACCTGTGACTTTTCCAGGGACAGTCCCAAAATGAGAGGTCTCTTTTGCTCCTCTCCTCTCTAATGTGGAAGTGCAGAGGAGACAGAGGTTGTTTTTTTCCAGCCACTCAGGAAAGAAAAATGTCACCAGAGTTAAACAGGCAAGGAAGACTCTATTCAAAACTGTTGAGACAACAGTGAGAGATTAAACCCAACCTGAAACATGACAGGGACAAGTGAGGATTTATAACCAATTTTCAGGGTAATTCTAAGGTGGAAAATTACTAAGAGGAACTTGGTTAGGTATCAAGAGTGAAGGGTGGGTACCTGATTTGGATATCTAGGGTAGGGAATTCTCAAAATGGTTTAGTAGGAGTCTCAGCTAAAACTGGACTTAAGGGTAAGACTGAGTCAAAAAGAGAACTCAGAGGAGCCTGAGTAAACTTCAGTAAACAAGGGAGTCCCAAAGCAAAAGACTGGTCCTACCAGGCCAGCCTACGCCAAAGGATTGGTGGGGACAGCTCTGAATTGAATGTGACGTTTAACAAACAAGACTGGGCCTGAATGAAATGGGATTATATTAATAACTGATAGTGCAACGTTACAGAATTAGACTGTGAAGTCATTATTGGAATGAGAAGCCCAGGGGGCAGAGAAAGGCTCATCATTGCTCAGCAGGTCAGTAGCATCTTTGGACCCAATAGACACTCAAAAAAATAAGACTCAGGGGAAACCTGAGCACAACCTGACCATACTCCTCAGTAAAGCCTTCCCCTGTGTAGTAGGTAGAATAATTGCCTCTCCACACCACCCCCCACATGCACACACACATACACACACACACACAAGATGTCCAATGATTGCTGCAAGCTGTTGGACCCTGAGGTGGGTGAGCAGGTTTCAGAGTCTTAAGACTGAGCCCTCATCCTAGAGGAGTGCCTTCCTGGTGGGAGAGAACATCTGAACACAGACACCTAGAGTAGCAAGTGAGCTTTCAGAGCATTGAAAGGGTCTGAAGATTTGGACAGTCCTTGGCCCAGCTGAATGGCATCCATGCCCCTACAGCACTTTTCCACACAGACAGGAACTGTTTAGTCCTCACAATCCTCCAGCTGTAAGTGACATCTCAGCTTCTGGAAAGAAAGGCTGAACCCAGGAAGCAGCCAAACTATGAGGTACAGCCAGATCTGGGGTATTTGTGTGAAAGATGATGCTTCACTTGCAGCTATGGTGACAGAACAGCAGGAATCTAAAATGCTGAGAAATAGGAAGCCTTAAACCACAGGCTCAGAGAGGTGCTGCTTAATGTGGGTGCTGCCCAGAAGGGTACAGACATGGGTTCCAAGACAGGGACTGCCAGCTGGGCAGGGAAACCAGAGAAAACTGGGATGCACTTTAACTGGGGCATTCTATGCATCCAGAACTGTCAACACTCTGTTACCTTCATGTTGACATTAGCCTACGAAATTTGGGTCCCAAACTGAACTGATTCTGAGCCCTTACATTAAATGGAAATAATAACACATCTTAATGGGTTGTTTGGATGACTAAATGATAATAGAGTCAGTTTTAAGAAGGGGTTTCTCTGAGCATGATGATGCATACCTCTAATCCCAACTATACAGGAGGCTGAGGCAGGAGAATCTCAAGTTTGAGGCCAGCCTAGTCAACATAGTGAGACCTGCCTCAAAATAAAAAGGGCTGGGATTGTGGTTCAGTGGTAAAGATCTCCTGGGTTTAATCTTTAATGCCACAAAAAAAATAAAAACAAAAATAGAAATTGATGCCAACACAATCGATACAATAGGGAATGACTGGAGTATAATGCAAAGTGTACTTTTGATTTTATAATTAACCCATGAGAAATGTGTAGAAGTAGAAAACTGAACCTAGTTAAACTGAGATGCATGGCACACATCCAATTTCAGAAATATATCCCCTCCATGTCTTCATATAATTCATAAATGGCAACCCTTTTAACACCCATTTCCACAAGCAAACTTCAAGACTTTTTCAAGCTCAAATGTCTGTGTATTATAATATTTATGTATTTTTAATCATAAATATGTATAAAATTATTAGCATTTTTATTAAGTATGTTATAAATATAACCTTTTATGTTTATGTGCCACTGATAAAGTTTTTGAGTGTTATGCGTCTATCCCCATTTTTTCTATAAGTTCTGTGGTTGCATGACTTCAAACAGTGTTGTTTTTAGGAACTAGTATGTTATAAAAAAATTGACTATATATGTAAAACAATTACCACATGGTCAGGTTGCAATAAATGTCATCTGCTACCATTGATATTATTGAATTTCTGGTGATTAAATAATACTTGCCATTTTTTAAAAGCTCTTCCCCAATTATGAACTCATTTTTATCCTCATGCTTGGCATGTGGGTTAGATTTCTGATAATACATAAAAGAAAATGCAAATTGTGTGAAGTAATTTGCCCAAGATCCCTGTCAGATATTCAAAGATTTGTTCCTTGTCTTCAAACTTCTGAAAAAAATGTATTTTTTATATTACTTCTAAATATAGACCCAAACAGTATAAAGCAATGTATAAAAAAGAGTGTGGCAATTTAGGAGTCAAAGAAGGATAGAATCAGAAAGTTATTAGTTATGAAAGAATCCTTAAATAAGTGGGAAGAGGAAAAAATCAGTAATTTCAGAATTTGGGAAGAGGAAAAAAATGACACAATGAAGTCAAATGTGTGATCTAAACTCATATCTAGAGATGCAAACAAACAATGAGTAAAATTCTCCAGAGGTAGACAAAAAGGAGTAGTGAAAACTGTGGCGTAATCATGTCCCGCCCAAAAAAGACAGACTCCAGTGAGCTCTGATGAATTTATGCGTGAAAAATGGATCCAGCATCTGATTTTTAAAGAGAAACAGAAAATTGAGATTTTTACTTAAAATTTCTAGGTGTATTTTTGAAAGTTGTAGTTAGTTTTAAAATTGATGACTCATTTTTTAAAAATTTAAATGCTTTTCAGGCCAAAGTTAACACTATAATATGCAACCTCCAGTGAACTGAAAGGTGATACCCAGGCCTGGGGCCCCACACAAAGAAGTTTGAATACTGATGGACACAAAATATGTTATTTATTGTCAGTTTCTGCAAAGACACATTTAAGCAACAAAATATACATTTGTCAACATTTTAGAATTTGTTTTATACATTAACAAATACAATATGCTACCATAGCAATAAATTAAATGTACACTATTTACATTACATAGGTAGTCAGGGTCTACAAATCACCTCCTCACTAAGAGGAAAGAAAGAGACATCATCGTCACAGGGGTCACTTCCAAGCTACATTTCTTAGGTTCTATCACACAGGAATCTCTTCACATGAGGACATCAGCACTCCCTGAGCTGGAGTGTCGAAGGGTAACACCCATGACAGGGGAGAGTTGGCACACATGCTAAAGAGTGGGAAGGGGGTTTCACCCCTCCAAGAAGAAATATCACAAAATCAAAGATGATGGCAATTAAATTCCAGTCTTCCAGCCAAACATCCTGATAAGGTACAGGACAGAGCCACTTTCCCAACAGCCTCTCAGTAGGCAGGACTCTGCTGCCTGTGGCCCTAAGTGGGGGTATCTTCTTCCTCTCAAAGGGGTACATGGCCCAGCTGAAAGGAGAGGGGTGGGAATAGGGGTGGACGAGGGGCTGATGGTAAAACAGATACTGGAACTGGGTAGAGGAATGCCCCCACAGGCCCCCACCAAGCTGCAGGGGCAGCCTTGGCAAACTTCATTGTCCTGCCCTTGACTTTGATAAGGAATAGCTGGAGTGGGGGAGGAGCCATGGGGTCCTGAGCATGGCTGACTGGTCTGGTCCCTTCCAGCCCCTGGAGCTGTAAGATCAACTTGAATCCCCCACCATTCCCCACAATACAGCCGTATCTATAGATTAAGAAACAAATGAAAAAGGTGGCGTTTGAGTTGGCACCTTCTAGGGTCAAGGTAAGGAAAGTGGAACAGGCCATGTCCCGGCTCATCATTTAAACTTAGGTTTTTATTAACCATTTTTCTTTAAGAATAGGAGAAAATTGTGAGAGAGTTTTCTCTTGCCACATTGTCTTAATTTGCAGCAACGAAGCTGAGGGTGGTGAACTGCATCTGTGCCCTGGCCTCTGCCACCTTATAGACTGGAGCTGAAGAGCAGAGGGCACTGAGGAGCAGTTCCCTGGAATCCCTTTCCCTCTCTGTTTTCTTTGTTCAAGCTTCATCACCGATCTTAGAGTCCTTGCAGTCCAACCTAAGAGACAAGCCCTCCTGACAGAAAACAGCATAGACCAAGGACTCACCAGCAGCCTTGGCTGCTGGCACCTTCCAGCCAGTGCCAAGGCCCAGCCACCTGGCCTCCCCCAAACCTGGATCCCTGGAAGTACAGTCACTTTCTCTTTCAGTCATACAAAGGAAAAAAAAAACAGTGCAAAGGAAAAAACCCCAGTCTGTGAGTTCTAGTCTCAGCTTTGCCATTAGTTGGCAGTGGCTCTACTGGGGCTAAGGTTTCACATTTGGCTCATGACATGGTTGAATAAGATGCTAAAAGAGGACAGAATGATTGTGCATCAAGACTATGCCCAAAAAACTGAACCATATAATATTTTCTAAGAAATGCCATTTGACATTCATTAGCATAGACAGAAACTCTTGATAAGGCCTTCCATCTCAAGTTTTTCTGCCGCTGTTTTCGAGCATTAGTGGAGCTAGAGACATCTAGGTGCCCAATAGCACCTGCAAAGTATAGTTTCTTCTGTTACTAAGGTGGTCCCCAGAGCCAGAGATATGCCCGGGAGACTTTATTAAATTTGCTAGAGATTATCATGCTTAAGAGAAATAAGCCAATTCCTAAGAAACTGAAGTTGAATGTTCTCTCTGATATGTAAATTTTAACACACAATAAAAGAATACCAGTTCAGTGGTTTAGTCAAAGGAGAATGAAGGGAAAGGAGTGGGAATAGGAAGAGGGAAGACAGTAGAATGAATTGGTCATAATTTTCTATGTTCATATATGAATACACAACCAGTGAAACTCCATGTCATGTACAACCACAAGAATAGAATCCTAAGATATACTCCATGCATGTATAATATGTCAAAATATACCCTACTGTCATGTATACCTAAAAAGAACAAATTAAAATAAGTGAATAAATAATATAGCATCAAACCTTTTTTTTTTTTTTTTTAAGGACAGCTGAGAGTTTTGGAGAAAGATCTGACCTTCAGATAAACTAGTGAGGTCAGGAGACTATATGAAAGGAATGGATTTGAAAATCATCAGAGGAGACAATTAAGAAAAGGAACGGACCAAGGCCAGAAAAAGTCCATGTCATGGTTATGCTAAAACTAAAAAAAAAAAAAAAAAAAACAATGGATGCTATCCTTCATTTGGAAGTGAGAGAAAATGAAAAGGATCTTCAGTCTCTAATCTTACACAGCCTTAATAACTGACCCACTGCATGGCCTGGAAAGTGTTGAACTTCATAGATGTTAGTTTGAAAATAAGTGATAATATCTTCTCTGTTTCCTTTGAATTGTCACGGGGGTACAATAAAACATAGAAGGATCCTTTGCAAAGTAAAACTACCAAACAAAACAGAGGTAACTTTAAAAACTAAAATTTTCCCAAAGCCTCTAACTTTTTGCCCCATCCTGGGTCAATAAATTCTAGGGTTCCTGGATTAGTTAATTACAAGGGAACACAAAATTGTTCAATGACACTATTGCACAGCAGATTAGAAAAAATTTATTGTCAGGACAGGGAATAAAAGACAAGGTAGACATGAAAATAAATAAGGGGTACAGAAAAATTAGGAGATAAAATGATGACAGAATTTGTGCTGGGATATTATGTACAAGATCTTAGAGCTTTGCTGGGAGATTGAGATATAGAGAAGTTACTGAGTATCAATATAAGATTATGGAGCACTATTTAAAAATTGTACCATAGTCAAACCAGATTTGAGATAACATTGAAAGATCTAGGAATAATTTAAGGAATGTAAGAACTGGAAAGCACATAAAATGTAGCTTTCACCTAGGCTTTTCACAGCATCACCTGGGAAAGACAAGGAAGAAGGCAAAGTCAGGTCCCAAAACGACCTTTCATAGTTCAGCACTCAGTTAAATCTTCTTTCTTTTGCCTGTTGAACAATAATGTACTATGTTACTTCAACTGAAGTTCCCATGGTGAGGGAAAATTCTAGGAAAATATTTCAATATTCATATCAATGTTAATGCTAATGAAAAATTATGATAAAACTGTTTTATACTCAGAAGAGACTTTTCTTCCTACAAAGGACCCGTCTGAGGGCCCCCTTTATGTCTGTTCCTCAGGCTGTAGATGAAGGGGTTCAGCATGGGAGTCACCACCGTGTACATCAGAGCCATGACAGTGTCTTTCACAGTAGAATTATTAGCTGATGGACATAAGTAGAGACCAATAATTGTTCCATAAAACAGTGACACCACAGAGAGGTGGGAGCCACAGGTGGAGAAGACATAGTAGATACCACGAGCAGAAGGGACCTTGAGGATGGAGGACACGATCTTTGTATAGGACAAAAGAATGAGTAAGAATGGGATGACAGCAAAAATTCCTCCTACAACAAATATCACCAACTCATTAACACGAGTGTCAGAGCAGGCCAGCTTGAGCAGGGCGGATATTTCACAGAAAAAGTGGGTGATCACATTGTCTGCACAGAAGGATAATCTGGGAAGAAGCAGGGTGTGCAACAAGGAATAGAATGTGGTCAGCACCCAGGAAAACACCACCAGGGAGAGACAGAGCTTGGGGCTCATGATGGTGGTGTAGTGCAGCGGGAAGCAGATGGCCACATAGCGGTCATAGGCCATGGCCACAAGGATGAAATTCCCAAGGTGTCCAAAAAAATGAAGAAGTAAATTTGGGTCAGGCAGCCTACATAGGGGATGGATGGAACTTGACTCTGCATGTTCTGTAGCAATTTGGGCATGGTGACACAGGAAAAGCAGAGGTCAGAGAAGGACAAGTTTCTGAGAAACAAATACATGGGTGTGTGCAGATGGGAGTCCAGGCAAATGAGGACAATGATGAGGAGGTTCCCCAGGATGGTGGTAAGATACATGGCCAGGAACAGGGCATAGAATAGGTTTTGGTGCTCGGGCTGGATGGGCAGGCCCAGGAGGAGGAACTCTGAGATGTGAGTTTGGTTTTTTTTCATTATTGTCTGTCTCCAATACCTTTAAGAGAAATAATAAGGTCCTTTAAAAACCCAGTGAAAATGATCATGTTTTTCTCATACACAGTCTTTATGTGTTCTACACTAGTTGATCTCACCATCATCATATTAAGTATCATCTTACAAGTGTCCTTAATTTCTATGATCATGTATTACTGCATCTCACCCTCTTTTAAACATGTCCAAGTAGTCATTCTTTCCTAAACACTTATCTATTTGCTTCTATCACAAAAGGAGTGTTGGATTTTCTCTTACCTCTATTTTCATCCTAAGGAACTATAATTGGTTTCTGATTTATAATATCTTAGAGTGATAGTCCTCAAATATTTTGTTAACCCTATCTTCTTGTAATTCTATGTGTAACCCTAAGAACATCTCATTTATGCCAAATATGTAGATTACCATTTAAATTAAGACAGAGATGTTTCACCCACAGAACTCTGTATGCCATTGCTTAATGGTCCTCTTCCCTTGGATGTATCATCACAAGCATCTTAGGCTCAACAGGTTCCTAATGAAACAGCATGTTGTGTTGTTGCATCCATACTACTCTCCTCCTCTTTTAATCTCTCACTTTTCAGTAAAAGGAATGCAGGATCCAATCAGAAATCTGTGAACTTCACTTCTTTCATTCTTCTCTGTCACCATCAATGCAAATTGAATCTACCACATCCCATATATTCTACATTTTATTCCTCTGCTACTTCCTCTACTTCTTATCACAAAACCACATTCCTAGACCTTTGTGATATCTAATCTCATCTGGACTATTTATTTTATTTTTTTCCACAATCAAAAACTTTAATTGCATTTGTGTTTTAAAAGTAATATAAGCACGTCACACAAACGTAGAAAATAGAGAAAAACAACAAAAGTTCCCATCACCCTAACAGCCCCATCATTCTTTTTTAATTAGTTGTTCAAAACATTACATAGCTCTTGACATATCATATTTCATACATTTGATTCAAGTGGGTTATGAACTCCCATTTTTCCCCCGTATACAGATTGCAGAATCACATCGATTACACATCCACATTTTTACATACTGCCATACTAGTGTCTGTTGTATTCTGCTGTCTTTCCTATCCTCTACATCCCCCCTCCCCTCCCCTCCCCTCCCATCTTCTCTCTCTACCCCATCTACTGTACTTCATTTCTCTCCCTTGTTTTTTTCCCCTTTCCCTTCACCTCCTCTTGTATGTAATTTTGTATAATGATGAGGGTCTCCTTCCATTTCCATGCAATTTCCCTTCTCTCTCCCTTTCCCTCCCACCTTTCGTCCCTGTTTAATGTTAATCTTCTTAATTATATCAAGATTCAAGTCAGTTCCCTGTTTTCCATACCTTAAATATCCTCCTTCAATATGCTTCATTCACACTGTGTCATTCTGAGATGGAAATTGGATCATCTCTTCTGATTCATGATCTGGGATATTTTCATTGCTTTTAAGATCAAGGTGAAGTTTCTTCTGAAGGGTACAAATGGTGCTTCATTATCTGAACTTCGTCTCCCTCCACAGTCTCATCTGGCCCCCAAGTGATACAAGTCTTCCATTCTCCAACACTGCTGGATCGCAAATCATAATCTGTTGCCTCTAGAATTTCATACATGGTGTTCCTCCAACCTATTACCTTCTCCCCTCTGCTTCCTCTTTGTTAGCTTATCCTGACTTATCTTTCAGGGACATTAGATGGTACTTGTGAAACCAACAACTCCCTTGTATCCCCACCCTCAGTGAGTTCTGTTGCTGTCTGCACAGCCTCCTGTTCTCATCCCATAGTAGTAAATGTCCTGATCACAGGTAGATGGCTGACTTCCCACCAGGTTGTGAACTCCACACAGGAAAGGCCATGGATGCCTCTTGCCTGCAGCAGGGCAGCCCCTGACATGGTGTCTGATGTGACCAATGCTTATTAGTACTTGTTGGCTGTCCATAAGGATGAAAGACAGAGTCCTTCAACTTTAAAGTCAGAAAACTCCCATTAAGTAAAATAACCACAGTTATTAAATCCTTCCAGAGTACAAACTCACTAGACTTCACCATATAACACTAAATTTTGACACTCCATTACCAACTTCTCAGATGTGATTTTATATTTATGAAAAATATTAGGGTGTTTCAAGAGTATGATAAAAAAATATGATGAGCATTTTATAAAGTATGGGGGAAACAAATGTTACATATTTTTCAAGGTCTCACTTGAGGTCTTCCTCAGATGTTCATATCACATGTGATGATTAGTTTTATGTGTCAACATGGCTAGGTTCTGCTATCAGGCTTTTGTAAAATACCAGTTCTGAATGTTGGTATGAAGGTTTTTTATAATATATTGAAATTTAAATCAGTAGACTTTGAGTGAAGTAGATTGCCCCCCAAAATGTGATGAGCCTTGCTACTGTCAGTAGAAGTTCATAAGAGAAAAGACTTCACTCTCCTGCAGAGGAGGAATTCTACCTCCAATATGCTGTGGTCTCAAGACTGTACTATCTACTCTTCCCAGGAACTCCTATAGACAGGACTGCCCTACAGATTTCAGACTTAATAGTTTTAGTTTTCTGTGGGCTATATCCTAAAAATAAATCTCTCTCTCTCTCTCTCTCTCTCTCTCTCTCTCTCTCTCTCTCTCTCTCTCTCTCTCTCTCTCACACACACACACACACACACACTACTTTCTTTTGGATAACCTGACTCATAAAGCCTAGTATGGCCAGATGCCATGGCATTTGCCTGTAATCGTGGCAGATCGGGATGCTGAGGGAAGAGGATTGCAAGTTCAAAGCCAGCCCCTGCAACTTAGAGAGGCACTAAGTAACTCAGTGAGACCTTGTCTCTAATAAAATATAAAAAGGGCTGGTGATGTGTATCAGTGTTTCAGCGCCCCTGAGTTCAATTCCTAGTACCCAAAACAAAACAAAACAATTTAAAAAAGTATGTCTCAAAGCCATCAAAAATGCAGAGGAGGAGCACTAAGAGATGTGAAAAGCTCCTTCACTAAAATGATATAAATGAGTCCCACTGCTGGGAAGTTCACCCCACTGCTGATGGTATTTAACACAACCGCATTAACAGTTCATACCTTTGGACACCATGTGTTGGCATCATAGTGGGAAGAAACATGTGGAGAAAACCATGTACCTGGTTTCTCAGCCTTTTGCTTACCTTTTGAGTTTGTGGGACTATCTTTGTGTCAAGAACCTGTGCAGGGATCACAAAACCAGAGATAGCAGCTGCAGACGTTTTCACAGATAATCCACTGAGCTTCCTCTTCTTCAGCCATTAAATCCAATGTCCTCACTCTGGGCAGCACATAAGGATCATGTGGGCAGTGTTTCTACACTTAACACAAATACAGATTGCCTATCATTAAGACATTCGTTCTGGTGCTGTAGTAGTGGTGTCAATACTGTGATCACTGGACTGCACTTGAATAGCAAATACACACATTGCCATTTAACTCAGATATCTGAGCACCTTCAGATAACTTAATTGGAATCTCTGAGAAGTTTCCTGTACAAAGTTTTTTAAAGTTCCTTAGGTGAAAAGTTAAGAACTGTTACTGCCCTGAACCCTACTTTAAGGGCCTGTTATGTCAAAATGTTATGATCTTTGAGGATTCACTGCAGAGTATGTAACATTAATGAGCACTGTTATCAATAAAAAATTTATAAGTGATGAATGTTCATTAGTCAAAATATTTCTATAATATGGCAAAGTCTTGGAAGGGAGCTAGATGGAAAGAGGAAGTCATTATACCTGAAAAATTACCTTGCACAACATCATACAACTGGGCAAATCAAGACCCTCAGGTTGAAAAGATACCAGATCATTTTCCATCCTGACAACTTACCCAAAGTGTCTGAGGGTGACTCTGGGGCCTTGACCCAAGATCCTTCTCCTCTTTACTCATTATAAGCATATGAAGTTACATCTTCTGTAGTCATCTCATACCTATACCATCCCTTCTCATGTCTTGCCTTCTAGCCAACCATGGACCCGAGAGGCTCTGCATCCCAGGAGAGTCTTGATTCAGGCATAACTCATTAAGCACAAACTAATTATCCAGGACTTGTTTAAGACAAATTCTCAAAGTACTGTAGGGTGACTCTTTACAGCCTCTGATCACACCTGAGTGTACTTTGGGAAAAGGTGAGGTTGAAGAACCCAGGCATGAATGATCACTCATTTCCCATTTAGGGAATGGACAGGAATCCTGTGCTAGTGGGGCCTACACTGGGGACTTGAAGAAAAATGGTTGGACAGTCCATAAAAATAAATCAAGTACTAGACTCTGAATGTTTTAAAATATCTTAGGAGGATAGCAGTTTATACAAGTGGCATCCGATTCCATGTTATTGCACTGCTGTGCAATAAGTGAACCTTACATAATAAAACTTACTTGGTAAGGTTCAAGTGAACCTTCAAGTGAGCATTATATTATGGAGATAATGCTACATAACAAAGCATATGTCATTCACCTCACTTAATCTCACCCTGTAGGCATTTATCATAATACAGTGTGACACCAAGAACACCTGCTTGGCCTGCACAAAGTAGCACAGTGTGCATGTTTTATGAATAAATATTGTTGTTGATCTTTCCCTGTGCATAATTTACTACTGTTTTAATGTTGACTGTTCCCCAAAGGTCCATACCTAAAGGCCTAGACTCAAGATTGCAGGATTAATAGTTGCTATGGTGAAGAGGCAGGACCTTATAGAAAGTCCTTAGGTCATTGAGGATGACTTTGAAAAGGATTATAGAACTCCATTCTAGTTTGAGATGTGATCCTTCCTCTGTATGTGCTCTGCCATCCCTATCCTGCACCATGAGCAGATAATGCAAGAGGTGATCTGGCCAAGGCTGCACTAAGCCATTTGGCATTTGAATCCTTCAAACTGTGAGCTAATGAACCTATTTCTAAGTTGATTGTACTAAGATATTTCATTTTACTGGTTTAAATCTAGTAGTCTCTTTAATCAATAATACTGGAAAAATTGAATTTCCATAGTCAAAATTTTAAAATTTTGATCTTCACCTCACATTCTGTACAACAGTTCATAGAAAATGATTAGATCTTAATGTTTGTTTGAGTGCTGAGGAGATTTCCCATGACATCCTGCTGTGTGGAGCCAGAGATGTCTCAAAGCAAAAGTGAGGATGGAACAGGATGGATGTGCAGTGCTTTCAAGTGGTAGCCACTGAAGTCAGTTGAGATTGATTGGAATAAGAGACTGAGAAAACTTAGAACAGTGCACCATCAGTGTGTAGTTCTTAAGGGACATGTTGTTATGCAAATAACAATTTTTTAGTCTACCATTTGGCCATTCTCTGATTCATTTGCAAGCTAATGTTGCAAATAGCTGGGTTGCTGGTGCACATGGGGTAGTTTATATTGATCACCAAGGGGAAACATGGTTACTCTACACAACTGGGATTGAGAACGTGATGTCTGCAATCCTGTGAATACTTTCGGTGACACTTTATATTTCTAAGTCCATTAATAAACATAATGAAAACTATAAAACCCAATAAAGGTTACATCAGTAAGGATGCAGGTCCCTAAGAAGGAAGTTTGCAACGTGTCACTAAGTGAAGATCCTCCAGCTGATGATGGCCAAGGAGGAGTGGACAGTGAGAAAGTGAATTATATATGCCAAACCTGCCTTCTCAATCAAATGCTAGGAGAGAATAATCTTGGCATTAGGAAGTGACATGATATAGATGGAGGAAGGGGTGATGGTTGTGCTGGGTGCTCTCAATGATTTCCATAGAAAATGAGCCAAATGTGGTGCAAAAGTCAATTAATTTTTCAACCCTACATGAGGAAGAATTGGACATGGTCTGGATAGTTTGTTTTTTCTTATTCTTCTGATTTCTTTGTATCTGCATGTGCCTTAATCAAAGAAGTCTGAGCCTTGTTAAATGCATTTCTTCCTCTCTTACTGACTGTGAGCAGCAAGATAGGGAGAAATAACAGGTTCTGCCATCCTTGCAATGTTTCTGAAACATGAGTTTCATGGCAGTACTCTACTCGAAGACCACTGTATGGTAATATGGATCCCTGTTATCCACAGGATAAAGCCTAAACTCTTAAACTCCTAAGATAGGTTGGGACATTCACAATATGATCCCTGACTATCCTGCTGGCTTCTGCAGCCATCCACCTTCAGATCTTGAAATGTAGGCTGCAGCCACACAAGTCTCCTGACCCTTCCCTACACAGGCAATGAGAAAGCATCTGTCCTGAGATGCTTGGCATTTTCACTTCCCCAAAGGATGGTCAGGTGTAAACAGAGGCTGTCATGAGTCACCACTACAGGACTCTGGGAGAATTTGTCCCTGATGGGTCCTGGCTTATTATTTTGTTTTTAATGAGTTCCTCCGGCATTCATACTCCTCTGGGATGCTGAGCTCCTCAGCCTCCTGTGTGTAGAAGGGAAGAATGAGAAGGGATGGTGCAGGTAGGTGAAAACTACAGAGGCCTTTACTTCCTTGCCTCTAACAAATAAAGGGGAGCAGGATCAGGGCCCTGGAATCACAACCACCCTGGGTAAGTTGGTAGGTGGGTGAATGAGCTCTTATCTGTCTTTCAAATGTGATTGTCTTGAATTCCCAGGTTGTATGATGTTCTGCAGAATAATTTTTTAGGTTGTTAAGTTTCTTCTTTTCCATCTTTTTGCCTCTGAAGACATTGTCACATAGTGTAAATAATTTAATTAACTTTCAATATTTTCATATTTTATTAATAATAACTTTCATTACTGAAACTTATGGTACAATGTATTTGCAATGATTGTATTATTTGCAGATAAAAATAGTCTTATGAATAAGAGTTCAGTGCTGTAATAATTCTTGAGCATTCTTTAGTTTACATTCACCTCTGGAGCTTTAAAAAGCTTTGCATAGGCCTCATGTCATACATTATGATTAAATTTATCTGAAGGGGCTAACTAACCTTAATTTAATGACATTGTATGAGTTTGCTACTTTAGTGAAGTTCAGTGACAAAAGTACTGACATTACCTTGGATGCATTTAAAATGTAGAAGTTTTAAAACCAGATTAGGTTTTTAACAGAGCCCCCAGGTGACTTGCATGTATATTAAATACTAGAGACACTGCCCTAGGTGATTCTTATGTTCATATAGATTGAGAACTATAGACTTAACAGCTGTAGAAGTTCATTGGATCATCATTGATGACATTAGCAGGTGATGTCTATAGTGTAATCCCTGTAGGTACTTCTGATACATGAGATCGACCCATTCATTCACCAGGGAATTCAACATTCTGAGAGACCAGGTACATAATCTACATGTTTCTTCCCACTGTAATGCCAACACCTAATATTCAAGGCACATACTGTTAATGTGGCAGTGTTGAGCACCAGCAGCAGGGTGAAATTACCAGCAGTTGTATTCATTCCTTTCATTTTAGCAAAATGAGCTTCCCACATCTGTTAAAGCCACCCCTCTGCTTTCATTCACAGCTTTTTGACATATTGGGGTTTATTAGTCAGGGCCAAGTAGAAGAATCAATATTATGTGTACATGTATGATTATGTGTGCAATTTTATTTTAAGAACATAGTCCATTGATATTGAATATTTCTAAGTTCACAATCTA
This sequence comes from Marmota monax, assembly GCF_021218885.2. Taxonomy (NCBI): domain Eukaryota; kingdom Metazoa; phylum Chordata; class Mammalia; order Rodentia; family Sciuridae; genus Marmota; species Marmota monax. The sequence continues at coordinate 119,819 of NW_026692760.1, read as the reverse complement.
CAGTGAAAAACAGTGGACTTTGAAGGAAAGAATGGATGTTACACTCTTGAATGCAGAGCATTCTGGGATGAAAGTCTTTTGGAGACTGAATGCTTAATCAGGAGAATAAAGTCTTTCTTTCCTGTAAGTTTTTCAACTGATGATACAAGGCTCCTCTTATAGAGAGTAGTCTGTTTTTGTTAAAGTCTATTGATTTAAATGTTAATCACATTACAAAATATCTTCATGGCAATGTAAAAGTCACATTTGATGAAAACTTGGCCTCGGGACTAGCAAAGTTGACACATAAAATTAGCCATCATATATGGTATAGATATCTGAGGAGGAACTGAAGGGAGAGCTTTAAAAATTATGTTTCTTTCCTCTTTTATAATAATTTACATAATGCTCTTATGTTTAATCACATTGATTCAATGGAATCTGTGTATTAAAGCATAAGAATGTTTCATCGACATCAGTATTGCTGAAAAGAACAGGGCATCTGATATACTCTAATATTTTCCATGAATAGAAAGCTACATCAGAGAAGTTGGTAATGCAGTGACGAAATGTAGTGCTAAGGTGATAGATCCAGTCTGATTCCCTCTTAAAATTGGGAGCCATCTCGAAACAAAGACATGAAAAGCTAATTTTTGCTTTACTATAAATTACTGCAAATTCTGAACTAGCTTGGAATGCCTGCCCATGCCTTGAACTCACCCATGACTGGCTCTCTCTGACCAGATAGCAGCCCTCTCTGAAACTTTAGTGATGCCTCATAAATCTTGGCCTTCCCTGGCCAGATAATGACCCTCTCTGAGGCTCTAATGACCTTCATAAATTCTGACATCAGGGGCAGCAAAAATGTAAACTAGTCTTTGTGTTATGCTCATCAGAGTTTTGTTATCTGTAACACCCCCCCCCCTTTGTGTAACTTTCTGGGCTATAAAGCTGGGCTGCAAGAAAGTTGCAGTGCTGTCTTGTTCCCGCAGTTTTTGTTGGGAGAGGTAGCCTGGCTGGTTGAAATAATAAAATTGCTTTAATTTGATTTTAATTGGAGTCAGTGGTCTTTTCTTTGCATCCTGGTCTAATCTAACACTAGGTGGTGAAGTCTAGAGACTTTGTATTCTGGAAGGATGAAAGTAGCAATTATTCTATTTAAGGGAATTTGACTTCCTTAAAGTTGAAGGGATATGTCTCATCCTGAGGGACAGCCAACAAATATGGATGAAGCACTGGCCACATCAGGCACCATGCCAGGAGCTGCCCTGCTGCAGGCATGAGGCAGACATTGCCTTTCATGTGTGGAGTTCACAACCTGGTGAGAAGCCACATATCGACCTGTGATCAAGACATGAGCAGTACTACATGAAAACAAGATGCTCTGAAAACTGCCGCAGGACTCACTTAGTGAGTAGACACAAGGGAGTTTTAGATTAGCAAGTGTCATGCAATATGCATGAAAATAAGTGTGGGTAAGCCAGGTGAAGAGAGAGCAGAGGGATAAAGTGATAGGCAGGAGGAACAATTGCATACGAAATGCTATTAAGTCCAGCATTGCTTCAAAGTGGATTGCAAGTGTCACTGTGGGGACAGGTGAGACAGTGGAGGTAGATGCTGGTCAGGAAATAGAGCAATATTTGTGCCTTCAAAAGGAATGTAATCTTAAGATTACAGTAATTACATTACTCTTAAGAGCAATGCAAGATCAGCGGAGGGCGGGAAGATGGCGGAATAAAGGAAGTCCTGTTTCTGGCTTCTCTGTGACATGAAACCAAGAAAGCAGACACGCAGCTTTTCAACAAGGTCTCATCTAGATGGAATACAACATCTCAGAGAGTGTGAGAAGACCTCTATACAGTGGATGTTTGCAGAAATCACCAGCGCTGCAACCACCTGCAGAGAAATCAGAGCCTCTGAGCTTAAGTAAGTCTCTGGACTCCGGACCCAAAGTCCGAAGTTCTAGCTCACGCAGGCTCACAAGCAGCTTAGCAGAACCACCTATTAGCACCTCTGCAGAACTCCAGATTGCACTCCGCTCCCATGCAGGTCATGCAGCTTCTACCTATCCACAGCACAAGGCCACCGCCCAGCTTCCCCCACATCACCAGACACCCCGGCGCTGGAAGCAGACCAACTCCATCTGGGAAAAACCTTCCTCACCATTTTTTGGTGGGGGTGGCTGTATCAGATTGCCATTTGATCAGGTACCTGATTTCCAATTCCCCCTACTCCCAAGCAGCGATAACTCGGCACAGTGGCCACCCAACACAAAACAGCTATCAGTTGGACAGGAGTGCAGTGGGAACAGGGCACTGTCCACCAGGTGTGAGCCTGGGGATGAGACATCCAGGACCTGATAAGTAAGAGAGGGGAGGGGACTAAAGTCTGGAGCATAACAGAGAGATCAGGATCTGGGAAATCTTCAGACAAGAGAGAGAGATGATACCAGGGGCTTGAATCTGGTGATTGGTCACAAAAAAAGGCACTTAAGTAAGTCTTAAGTGGCACTATATCCCTGCTGGGACTGGTGAACAGTACTTCCCATTTTCAGATGCTCCACAACAGGTCCAGTCTTCTCACCCTGGTTACCTACACCATCCTGAGGGCAGAGTCACCAGCTTAAAACAACAACTCTACTTACTGGATGAGAAGAGAAGCAGGAAAGAAAGGAGTATTTTTTTTCCTCTTCTTCTTTCTCCTCTACCCTTCTATCCTCTGGCCCTCACATCCCCAACATATGCAAAACCAAGAACTTTGCATGAAATAGAACTTTAAGGACTGAATCACTTGAATAATATAATATAGAGAAACTGAATAAGACCTTTTTTCTTTTTCTTCTCTTTTTTCCCATTCTTATTCTTTCCCCCTCCAAATCATACTATTTTTACATCCTGTATTTTTTTAAATACATGTGTGTTTGTTTTATGTACTCTACTGTCTTCCCACATAATTGTCTACTCTAAATTACTTCCTGTATATTCTCCTGCTACTAACCCTCTTCACTAGATTTCTCCATCACATTTCCTAAGATATATTAACTCTATACCTTCACATCATTTCCCTAAAAACTGGAACAAGACATGGATGCCCTCTTTCACCACTTCTATTCAATCTAGTTCTTAAAACCCTGGTCAGAGAAATTAGACAGACAAAAGAAATCAAAGAGATATGTATAGGAAAAGAAGAATTTACATCAGCACTATTTGCTGACAATATGATTCTATACCTAGAAGACCCAAAAAACTTCAGCAGAAAACTTCTTGAACTAGTAAGTGAATTCAGCAAAGTAGCAGAATATAAAAATCAACACCCATAAATCAAAGGCATTTCTGTATATTGGTGACAAAGACTCTGAGAAGGAAATGAGGAAAACTACCCCATTCACAATAACCTCAAAAAAAAAGATACTTGGGAATCAACTTAATGAAACAGGTGAAAGATCTATACAATGAAAAATACAGAACCCTAAAGAGAGAAATCAAAGAAGACCTTAGAAGATGGAAAAATCTACCTTGCTCTTGGATAGGCATAATTAATATTATCAAAATGACCATAGTACCAAAAGCACTATGCATATTTAATGCAATTCAGATCACAATCCCAATGGCATTCCTCATAGAAATAGAAAAAGCAATCATGAAATTTATCTGGAAAAATAAGAGACCCAGAATAGCTAAAGCAATCCTTAGGAGGAAGAGCAAAGCAGGTGGCATCACTATACCAGACCGCAGAGCAATAGTAACAAAAACAGCATGGTATTGGCTCCAAAACAGACTGGTAGACCAATGGTACAGAATAGAGGACACAGAAACTAACCAACAAAATTCCAATGATCTTATATTAGACAAAGGTGCCAAAACGATGCATTGGAGTAAAGATAGCCTCTTCAACAAATGATGCTGGGAAAACTGGAAATTCATATGCAACAAAAATGAAATTAACCCCATATCTCTCACATGCACAAAACTTAACTCAAAATGGATCAAGGACCTAGGAATTAAACCAGAGACTCTGCATCTAATAGAAGAAAAAGTAGGCCCCAATCTTCATCATGTGGAATTAGGCCCCAACTTCCTTAGTAAGACTCCTATAGCACAAGAATTAAAACCAAGAATCAATAAACAGGATGGAATCACACTAAAATTTTTTTCTCAGCAAAAGAAACAATCTGTGAGTTGAACACAGAGCCTACATCCTAGGAGCAAATTTTTACCCCTCTTCATCAGAGAGATCACTAATCTCTAGGGTATATAAAGAACTCAAAAAGCTAAGCACCAAAAAAACAAATATCCCAATCAACAAATGGGCCAAGAACCTGAACAGACACTTTTCAGAAGAGGATGTACAATCAATCAGCAAATATATGAAAAAATGTTCATCATCTCTAGCAATCAGAGAAATGCAAATCAAAAATACTATAAGATATCATCTCACTCCAGTCAGAATGGCAGCTATTATGAAGACAAACAACAATAAGTGTTGGCGAGGATATGAGGGAAAAGGTACACTCATACATTGTTGGTGGGACGGCAAATTGGTGTAGCCAATATACAAAGCAGTATGGAGATTCTTTGGAAATCTGGGAATGGAACCACCATTTGACCCAGCTATCCCTCTCCTCAGACTATACTCAAAGGACTTACCACAGGGACACAGCCATATCAATGTTTATAACAGCACAATTCACAAAAGCTAATCTGTGGAGCCAACCTAGATGCCCTTCAGTGGATGAATGGATTAAAAAATGTGGCATATATACACAATGAAATTTTACTCAGCAATAAAAGAGAATAAAATCATGGCATTTGCAGGTAAATGGATGGCACTGGAGAAGATAATGCTAAGTGAAGTTAGCCCATCCCCAAAAAAGAAATGCCAAATGTTTTCTCTGATATAAGGAGGCTGGCTCATAGTGGGGTAGGGAGGGGGAGCGTGGGAGAAATGGATGAATTCTAGATATGGAAGAGGGGAGGGAAGGAAAGGAGGTGGCAGGGGATTAACAAGGATGGTAGAATGTGATGGACATCATTATCCAAAGTACATGTATAAGACACAAATTGGGTGTCAACCTACTTTATATACACAGATGAAAAATTGTGGTACATGTGTGTAATAAGAATTGTAATGCAAAAAAAAAACAAAGAACATGTATAAAGACATGAATTGGCATGAACATACTTTATATACAAAGATATGAAAAAATGTGCTCTATATGTGTAATAAGAATTTTAATGCATTCTGCTGCCGTGTATTTAAAAAAATAAAATCAATTTTAAAAAGATAAAATGCAAAAAAAAACAACAAAAAAAGAAAATTGGGGTAAGGGAGTACAAGCCTTCCCAGTCAACACACCCCCACACCACAGCACCCTGCCACTTAGTATCCACATGCATTGGGTACCCTGAAGGAGTTAAAGAAGGCAGTAAAAGAGAATGGGCCCCAGGGGCCATTTGTAGAGCAAATGCTAGAATCACTCAGTTTTGAACTTAATTGTCCTCAAGATTGAAAAGACCTAGCCAGAGCAGCTCTTGAGCCTGCAACATTTTTGAAGTGGAAGACATTCTTCTATGATGAACGTAAACAGCAGGGGGATCATAACCAAACCACAAATGTTAACCTCCCAGAATGTAATGCATTCTGCTGTTGTTGTGTATTAAAAATAATAATAATAATAAGATCAATTTTTTAAAAAGGAGAGAGTGGCTGCAGAGTCACTAATCAAAACCTCTGGAGACTGAGCAGGAAGCAGGTCTGATTTTATTGCGCAGTTACCATGTATATATACTCAGGTGGTAGCTAAGCAGATTACAGGCAGCCACCAATACAATTTCTGGCCAACTATCCCTGCAGCAACCAATCGAGGAGTGGGCCATGGAGCAAGCACAGGGATTGCAACATCTGGTCTCACGCCGAGGGCTATGCCTACGGGGTAAGCAGTTTTCTTCTGACAAGCCTAGCACGGGGGTGTGATTTGACACTCAGACGCCCTTAACGTATGCCATGTATGCAGTACTCCATGCCACTTGTCCCCACAATGATACACAGAAGGGAAGATAATGGTTATGGGACACAAAGATATAAAGGTTACTGGCTGATTCTCATTTTATGTTGTAATTTATTTTTTGGAGTGCTGGGGATCAAACTCAGAGTCTTATACATACTAGAGAAGCACTGTATCACTGTTCTGCATCCCCAGACCATACATCTGAGTTTTAAATGGTGATATAAGACATTGGAGTAGAAGAGTTTATATCTAGTGTATACAGATATATATTAGTATAGCATATAAAATCCTTGAGAACATCAATATATATATATATATATATATATATATATATATATATATATATATATATAGAGAGAGAGAGAGAGAGAGAGAGAGAGAGAGAGATGGAATAGCAGTCACTTATGTTTCCCTGGAATTACCATCCAAAACAGGTGTGAAAAATAACAATGTATTTTGTCTCAAAAGTCAATAGTTAAGAGTGTTTAGGAAAGGATGAAATACTCAAACATGTTACAGAGAAGTTAAGAAAAAAGACAACAATAATTATGCAAAGAATATACTTTTGAGCTTTAACAATTCCAATTATTATAAAGAAAATGAGATCAATTATTATCGAGTGAGTATCAGACAATGTATGATAATAGAACAATATTCATTTCTTTGGATTGTTAAGGGATTATATTATTTTCTCTTAAAAATACTGGAGATAGAGCATGACAGGAAGGCATCAAATTCTCATCTCCAACTTTCTCCTCCTGGGCCTGCCCATGAAGCCAGAGTATCAAAATCTGTTCAATGCCCTGTTCCTGGCCATGTATCTTACCACCATCCTAAGGAACCTCCTCATCCTCATTCTCATTCACCTGGACTCCCATCTTCACACAACTGTGTATTTGTTTCTCAATATCTTGCCTTCTCTGACCTCTGCTTTTTCTCTGTCACAAAGCTCCAGAACACACAGAGTGAAGTTCCATCCATTCCCTTTGCAGGCTGCATGGTTCAAATATACTTCTTCCTGCTTTCTGGAAGTCTTGAGAGAATTCTCCTTGTTGCCAAGGCTTATTACTGCTATGTGGCCATCTGCTTCCCCCTGCACTGCACTGCTGTCATGAGCCCTGAGCCCTGTCTCTCCCTGGTGATGCTGTCCCGGGTGCTCACCATGCTCCATTCCACGTTGCACAATCTGCTCATGGCCAGACTATCTTTCTGTTCAGACAACATGATATTACACTTTTTATATGCCATATCTTCTCCGCTGAAGCTGGCCTGCTCTGACAATCATGTCAATGAGTTGATGATATTTATTACAGGAGGACTCATTATTGTCATCTCATTCCTATTGATCACTGTGTCCTATGCATGAATTTTCTCCTCAAAATTCATGTCCTATGCATGAATTTTCTCGTGGTATCCACAAGGCCTTCTAACCTTGCCTCCCAACTACTGGTGGTGTCAATGTTCTATGGGTGCATTATTGGTCTCTACTTATGTTCATCAGCTAACAAATCTAGTGTGAAATATTCTATTATGGCTCTGATGTACACTGTGGTGATCCCCATGCTGAACCCCTTCATCTGAGAAGTGGAGACATGAAGGGAGCCCTGAAAAGAGTCTTTTGTAAGAAGACAATTCTATTCTCTGCATGGTCACAGTTCTAATATGTACACTGTGTTGTCAAATACAAATATTGAGTTTGATATTTGAATATTTTTGAAGAACTTTCTTTCCATGAAGGTGAGTGCCCCTCCCTCACTAGTGTTCAGCCTCCTCTAGGTCTTTTGGGTAAGTGCCCCTCACCCAAAAGTGCTCTGTCTCCTCTGGATTCTATTGGTGAGCACCCCTGGCCCACCAGTTCTCAGCCCCCGCTGGGTCTTGTGGGTAAGTGACCCTTGACCTCCAGTGCTTAGTCTTCTCTCAGCCATATGCCACCTGGATCATTAAATAAACTGTGTGGGTGAGTGCCTTTCCCTCCAATGTAAAGACACCTTCTTTGATCTTAGAATACTATTCACATCAACACTACTGAGGAAAATTGGAGAAATCTAGATAGTTCCTCTTTCAAAAAACCTTGCTTCACTTTTGGTGCTTCCATTCAGACAAGCTTGTCAACAGAGTCTGAAACCAAATGACAACTGTTACTTGATCTCAATTCCAAGAGCACTGAGGACCTGGTTTCATTACTCATTATCCTCCATTTCCATACCTTTATCATGTGGCTGTGCTCTTATTGTTGATTAGACCATGTGCTGCAGTCCGGCTGCAGCAAAATAACCGGGGGGTGACGAGCAACTTGTGTAGATTGATACAGCAGGAGTGGGAGCCGTTTATTGCAGGACAGGAGCAGTATTTATACATTCCACACAGCTTATCTAATTAGCATAAACTAGATACATCAGTCAACCAATAAGGAGTCTCCACACTTAATGGCTCACTTTTGTTACTTCTCAAACCACTCCCTCTGGCATTTTGCCAGGCACCATCCAGACTTGTTTACAAACTCTAACATTCCCCTGGCAAAATGCCAGGTGTTATTTTGACTTGTTTACAGACTCTAACACCATGCCCAGGATTTCTGAGGTCCTGGTGACCAGTGGATTAAAGCCAAGTTTCCAACCATAATTAGGATCTTTCATGACATGCGACTGGGCACTATATTTTCATCAGAATAGAAACACTCTGGGAACTATGGATCAGGCACAATTCCCACCTGGACAGGACAGTGTGATATGTACAAAGGAAAATTTCCCACCACCATGGAAAACATCCTGAGACCTGTTAAAAAGCACCCCTGTCCCACCATCACCGAGGTACCTGAGATGTTGCACTGAGGCATTTTCACCCACATCCCCCCAGGCAGTGGAATTTGGGTCTCTTCTGCATGACGCAGGCTAGCTGTAAGATAAAGCTAAGAAAAGAAAGTGGCAAAAAAAAAAAACTACATGACACAGAAAGCAATTTTGAAAAGTGAGGGCTGAATGGCTCTTCGATCTTAGGGGTCAAGCTTCCACACTGGAAAGAGAGCACGCAAGAGCCCGCATTGGTTTATTTATATGGGGGAAATATCAAAGGTTTTTCCATAGAATGTTCTTCACCATTTAAGGTAGGAGGTGGGCTGTCCAGGCCCAGTGGGTTACAACCAGTCTCCTTAGCCCAGTGAAGACTGAGGTCACGTGTATTGTGTAATCCATTAAGTGGGAGGAGCCACAAAATAACTTGCAATGCCAAACCAAAATCTCCTTGGCTCAAGGCCGAGTGAAGATGCTAAATATCTCAGGGGTGACTTCCCACAAGGGATATTCTCCATGGACTCTGAAACGGAGGGTCAGCATCCTCGTCCTCCAGCATGCAGTCTCCTCAGTGTCCTCTGGGTGATCGATCACCTGTCACCTATAAGTGTTCAGTGTCTTTTGATTCCTCTGGATGACCTCTCTTTGCCCACCAATGCTCAGGCTCCTCTGGGTCCTTGAGTCTCACCCCAGAGTGTCCTCATTGCAGTTGTTCCTTGGTCACCTGCTGGTGAGTACCACCCTATCTCTAGTGTTACTTCTTTATGAGAATATGATGGGTGTGTTTCCTCCAGTTCCCTGGTGCCTTTGATATTTGCTGTTGAGTGAGTATTTTCTTTCTGGCATGTCCTTTGTAGAGCTTGTTGTGTGGTTGATTTTGGAATCTTAAGATGCTGGAAGTTTGAATTTCTTGGCTGCCTCTCCTGTGGTGCATGAGTGCTCTAAACCTGTAGTGGTCCTTCATCTTCCCAGATTGTGATAATTCATGGAGGCCTCTGGCTGTCCTGGCTGGATTATTCTGTACTCTGACTTAATGGATAGATCTGTAGCTGCTGACAGACTTTCTGCAGGGAGCCTTTCTGCACTGTGTCAGAGCTTGCTATCCTGAGGTTCAGAAGCTCTGAGGCAGAGATTTCCTGCACCCACCCCTGAGCCTTGCTCTGCACAGGCTGCCTCCTTCCCAGGGGCCTCCCTGGGAAAGGCTGGGAGCAGGGACTCTGCCCTCCTCTCAAGCCCTCTTCTTGTCCCTCTTGGGCTCTCATTCACTGATGAGAGCCACTGTCAGCCTCGTGGTCCACCTTCTCTGTCACTTGGATTCTTTCCCAGGTTGATCAGCTCCACCTTGGAGGAAGTGTTGGGGATTGAGTGTGGGTTCTTCTTCCCCATCTTGAGTTCCAGCATTTTGAGGACATACTCGCCATGTTCTGCTCTGTACCCAGTGGGAGGAGCAGCTCTGAGGGAAGGAACAAGAGCTCCAGGCCTAGCAGCTGAGTGGAGAAAGGATCTGAGTGGGGTGGGCCAAGGCCCTGCTTCCATCCTGGGCCTCACCCAGTGGTGTGCCATGCCCTGTAGCCCTCCTGGGACTTCAAAGGCCCCCTAACCCTAACCCTGCACACTATCTGGGGTGCCAGCGAATGTCTATCAGCAGGCTTTCTGAAGAATACTCACATACTCAATATTAACTTCACTGGTACAAAGGATGTGACGTGTACTTTACAAGTAACCTTAAAACACACCTCTGTCAATTGTGGATTCCACACATGAAGTTCATCTCACTGAATGCTTCCATTTTGGCTGGACTCTTGTATCTGTAGCCAGCTGCCAATTGCCACAAAAACTGGGCTTGGACTCTGCTCGGCTCCTCTGAACCTGAAGTCAGGGTCTAGGGAAATCACACCTACCTTCATTCAGAGCAATCAACAGGGAAACTTTCAGGAGATAAAGAATCCACTGAAAGTTAAGAGATTCGGCAAATGCATCTACCCTTTTGAGGCCTTGGGACTTTGCACTTGGAAACAGAAATAAAAGCCACACCAGGAAGTCAGATCTCACCCTCATGATTGGTGAAACCATTAAAAAAAAATCAAATACCAGTGAACATGAGTTGATATGGACATTTCCAAATATACTAAAAGCCCAAAGCCCAATAAGCCAGTAGGAATTATTTGGAAAGCAAGTTGTTAATGACAAGTACACAACCAAGCCTTAAGCTCACATTCCTTGGGCTCAATGATGCAGACAGAGCAATCAGAAGAAACTCTGCTCACTTGACCATTTCTAGAAATTGTAAACACTTGAAGGGGGAGGAGGTGGGTGTTTATCCAGTAAGACAGGAAATGTGCAGTACAATGTGATATGGAAGGAGCAGAGAAGCTGGACAAAGTGCCCAGAGCCATGGTTCACTGCAGAGAAGGCCACAGGGAGTGGAACAGACCTGCCTGTTGGATGGACTCAGGCCAACGCACCCCCAGCTCTGCACATTTCTGGTTCTGAAGTTTTTGACCATGGGCTTTACAGGAAATTGCCAGCCCTGGCCTGATAGCCACTCATCTGTTTTCTCTTCTGGGTGGATTTTTAGTGAGCAGGACTAGATGGTTCTGTGAATCACGGAGGACAGGGTCTTATCCAGTCAGTTTTGCGTCCCCATTGCCCAGCACAGGGATCCATGCTGTGACACCTCTCACCCCAACAGCACCTCCTATTATGTCTTAGACTCGTGACCCAGGAAGCCCTAGACCCAACCTTGAGTAACTGGGGGCTCAGCCTTCAAGCAGTAGTGAGCTGGAGAGTGGTGGCCTTCTAATCACCTCTACCTAGTAGCCTCCTGGGTCTACCCTCCCACACTGCAATCTGGATTTTAGTAGTTGGCAGTGGTTTGGGAGTTTTAAAACTTCCCCCAGAGACTCTAACATGCAGCAGAGTTTGAGGATCACTAACCCCACAGGCCTTTACATAAGGCTGGCATCTTGTGTCACTCTTGTCTGGCCAGAGCGGTGAGCCTCAGTTTGACTGAGGGTGGAATGAGAAACTGGACATCAACTTCTAGCTTCTTCAGACCAATTGGTCTTCTTCCAGACCAATTAGAAATTGTTTCAAAAAATGATCATTTTTGGCAAGGCACAGTGGCACACACCTGCAATCCCAGCAGCTCGGAAGGCTGAAGCAGAATAGAGAGTTCAAAGCCAGCCTCAACAACTTAGCAAGGCGCTGTCTCAAAATATAAAAAAGGGCAGGGGATATGGCTCAGTGGTTAAGGATTCAATTCCTGGTACAAATCTAAAAAAAATCCATTCCTGGGTCCTTCACTGAACTGGAGCCACAGCTGGTGCCAGGATTAAGAACTGATTATGCAGCTTTGTGTAGCCTATGAAGGGCCTTCACATATTTGGTCCCCAGTGAGATGGGCAGAACTGGAGGTTTGCACCCATTCCACTGATACTGCAGGGGCCCAGGGGTCATGGTGAAGATGTGAGACTCAAACCTTATCTTGATGGAAGCATCTTTTGGGGCCTGCCCTGCCTCTGGCTGGCCCAGCCCTGTTGGGCCCAAGCCCCATTCTGTGGCTGACAGTTGTTCCCCTTCCTGTCCTCAGATCCTGAAGTACATCCTCAGTCGTGAAATCAAGGAGAAGCCGCTCCGGAGCCTGTCAAGGAAGTTTACTGACTGTGTCATCCTCACTGTATGACCTCACCAACGTGGACACCACAACAGACAATTCTGTGCTGGAGATAATCGTTTACAACACCAACATTGACGGTGTCTCCTGGGCAGTTGGGAGGGGCAGGGAGCTAGGGTGGGACCTCAGTCTGCCACTGGGAAGACCCAGAGTGCTAGCTCCATGGTGCCTGGAGTCCCCAGGGCTTTCTCTCAGCAGCAGAATTAGACATGGAAGCAAGTATCAGGGGCTGGGGAGATGCTAGGCTCAACTGTTCCTGGTCAGCCTCAGATTGTGGACCCTAATGGTGAAGGGTCTCTGGGTCCCAGAATCCTGGGCAGTTTGGGGGTGTGTGTAGTCCATATGGCCTGGCTTGGAATCCTCTCTCCTCCCAAACCTAGTTCCACATGAGGGTCAGTCAGTGCATGGCTTCCTGGAGGAGGTTGGAGCAGGAGATTAGTGAGATTGGAGGTAAATAGAGAGGATCAGCTCTGAGAGGTTTTTAGCTCTTGGGAGGAGTGAGACAGAAGGCTGTTGGTATTTTACCAAGTTTTGCTTCCCAGAGCCTGCCTTGTCTAGGGTATCTCTGGATCCTTGCAGGAGCCTGGTTGGTAGGGCAGGGATTGTCCTCATTTTATAGATGAGGAGATTGAGGCGCAGAGAGGGTCAGGGGCTCCTAAGGACACACAGTGAAGAGGGGGATTGGCAGTAGAACCCCTTTCTAGCCTTCCCTCCCTGCTGTGCAGCAGATGCTCCTGCTGGAAGCCCCATTCTCCTGGAGCATTTCCCTGCTGTCTGTGTGCTTTGGGAAGAGCCCAGGTGCCTTTCCACCATTTCCAGCCAAACCAGTCCATTGGGCATAAAGACGGGTCCCTTCAGCCAAGGGCCCCACTGACTCAGAGCTCATGATGGGCCCTTTGAAAGTGGTCCTTCCCTGTCTCCTCATCTCCATGGTGACTGTTCTGTCCCCAGAATCGGCATGAGATGCTGACTCTGGAGGCCCTGCACACACTGTTGCACATGAAGTGGAAGAAATTTGCCAAGTACATGTTCTTCCTGTCCTTCTGTTTTTATTTCTTCTACAACAACACCCCAACTCTCGTCTCTTACTACTGTCCTCAGGAGGAGGAGGTACGTGGGTCTTTGGGGGTGAATGGGGAGGTCAGATATGGAGGAGCTTAGAGCTTTCCCTGGGCAGGTGGGGAAACTAAGGCCCAGAGAGGCATAGAAATTTGTGTGCGGGTCACCTTCAAAGTTTCCAGGGAACTGAATATGTCTTTAGAACTTAGGAGGGCTAAGCTCCAGGCACTTAGCCCCAGGGGAATTCAGGTTGGGGAAAGTTGGGGAATCAGGAAACCCAGGCCCTGTCCAGGCTTTTGATCTGAATCTAGAATGCATTGGGTGTTTCTGCTGTGAGGGCCACAGGAGATGGGAGGAGGGTGTGGTCACTTGGCCAAACTATCCACCCCTCTGGGCCTTGGTTTCCCACCCAACACCAGAGCACAGAAGGGCTTTGTTGACTATGTTAAGAGGCCCTGCTGAGTGTCTGGTGATGGATGGGTTCTGGGAGGGATGAATGCCATGGAGCATGTGGAGGAGTTGCACAGATTGGCTTGTCCTGCTCACTGTGGAGTTCTGGTTCCCACCAAGGGTAGGGAAGGCAGGGGCAGGGGCCTTCCATTCCCTCTCAGGCTCTCTACAGAGATGGTGTTCCAGGCTGGCCTCTGGTCTAGCTTGAGGGCTGTGTGTGTTGTGGTCCCTGGAGCTGGTGCTGCCCACCCTCCTCACTTTTCTCCTCCCCCTCCTCACTTTCCCCCACAGGCCCTCCCACACCCCTTGGCCCTGACGCACAAGATGGGGTGGCTGCAGCTGTTGGGGAGGATGTTCGTGCTGATCTGGGCCACATGCATCTCTGTGAAAGAGGTGAGTGAGCTTCTGAGCCTTTCCAGACTGCTCTGTGAGGCCGGCAGGGTGAGGGCAGGCCTGCTGCCATCCTGCCCTTCTCTACCATTCCTGATGGGCAGGTGGGGAGGAATTTCCCTTCCAAGCCTTAGATCCCCAGTTAAAACATGGGAATAACTGAATAAGGTAAGCCTAGCCTACCTATTTCATTCCCTCTGTTCACCGTCCAACTATCCACCCTTTATCTCTTTCTAGCCATTTAGTGAGCATCCACCTCTCCCTGTCCTCACTCATCATCCACCACCCACCTGCTCTCAGCCACCCAGCCACTCATTCTTGTATCCATATACCCATGCTACCTTACCCACCATCCTTCATTCCTCTATCCAACCATCCTTCCATCTGTTTATCCATGCATATATGTATCCATCCATGTATTCATCCATTCATTCGTTCATCCATCCACCCATCCATTTATCCATCCAGCCATCCACCCATCCATCTACCCATCCCTCCATCCAAGCAATGAATCAACAGGTATATTCTGAGCACCTTCTACATGTGAGGACTTGGGTGGTAAGGATGGAGTTTGCCCTCTTTGGTTCACAGTTTGGTAGGAGATAGATCATGGGCACAGACATCTAGATTTTAAGGTAGACTTGGAAAAGTGCCCTAAGTTGGGCAGAAGAAGGGACTTTTATCTAGGGACAGGGGGAGGGAGAGAAGCTTGAAGACAATGATAGCACTTGGGCTGTTAGGGTAGGGTGGGACATAAGGACATGGGGACAGGATCATACATATTAGTTGTGGGAAACAGCAGGACCAAAAGCTCAGAGGCTGGAAAAGCTAGGCCATTTTTGGAGAATGGAGCTGTCGTGATTATGTAACTTTGCAGGTTCTGGGGTGAGGATGGGGGTCAGGAGTTAGAGAGGTAAGAAAATCTGAAGATGCATCCCTCCTTACTGTGGGGTCACCTACATGTCCCTCACTGGATTCTGATTGGACCTTTGCACACTCACCTCTCATGGAGTCTCAGTCCTGGGGTGAACTCCCTCCCTGAGGTCCTCCAGTGAGCGGCATGCAGAGGACAAATTTTTCTTTTCCTTTGTCCCTAGGGTATCGCCATCTTCCTGCTGAGACCCTCGGATCTGCAGTCCATCCTGTCAGATGCTTGGTTTCACTTTGTCTTGTAAGTAGGTCTTTCCTCTTGGTCACACCTCAAAGGCAGGGCCCAAGTCCTCTGTTGTGGCTGCCATGTCCCTCCACCATTTCACCATGTCCAGACCTTCTGCCACGGTTACATACCAGAGATCTCCTCTCTCGCGTCTAGTAAGAAGGGCACACAGATGTGCCACATAACTGTGGAGTGGATCAGAAACCCTCAGGACAGCACCTACCATCTGGTGAGAGTGATGGCTGACTCCATCCACTCTGTCACAGAGCCTCAGGTGGCAGGCAGCATAGACAAAGCATGAAAAGGCGTACCGGTTCTGCTGTCTTGTTTACAAAGTGATATTCCAGGGCAGCCCCTCCTAGTTGCTGGGACCTCAAAGTTGCCATCTGGGACCTAGCATATCAGGACTGGAAGGCACCTGAGAAATCACTGAGTCTCATGTAAAGATCCCCTGAAGCTCCCAGAGCTAGGAACTGAGTCACCAGCAGTCACATGGCACTTCAGTGACACTCCAGTAGAAGTCCCAGGTCACTAGTCATTTTACTCCCAACTGATGCACATTTGATGGCCACAGGGCCCCAGGCAGAAAGCCCAGCTCAGCAGCCTCTCTGAATGAGGTCAAGTGCAGCTAACATCAAAGGCTCATGTGACCTCTGTCACTAAATGAACAGAGGCTGATTCAGCTTTACTGCCATGGTAATGGGATAGAATCTGCAGCTTGGAATGAAGAATGCTAAGCTCCACAGACTGGAGTCTCTCTTCTGCGCTTTTAAGAGACTGGATCTATGGGACCTTAAATCTGGGCCTAATGTTTCCAAATATCTATATATTTTATTAAGTATGTACCTGCCTTCCAGAGACATGAACCCAGTTCTTTATCCCTGTAGGCAAATGGGATACCCAGATACTGCAAAATCAATGGGCCAAGCGCAATACTGCCCCACATGCAAGTTGCATACACATCTGTCACCTTTGAGGAAGCATGATTCCAGAGAAGAATGTATTTATACAACAACTATTTTCAGTGCTTT
Source organism: Marmota monax (assembly GCF_021218885.2). Lineage (NCBI taxonomy): Eukaryota > Metazoa > Chordata > Mammalia > Rodentia > Sciuridae > Marmota > Marmota monax. The sequence continues at coordinate 103,282 of NW_026692760.1, read as the reverse complement.
GTCCTGTTCTTGTGCTTCTTTTTTTTTTTTTTTTTTTTTTTTTTTGGTTTTTAGTTGTTGATGGATCTTTATTTATTTATGTGGTGCTAAGAATTGAACCCAGTGCCTCACACATGCTAGGCAAGCACTCTACTACTGAGCCACAACCCCAGACCCCTTCTTTTGCTTCATAATTGTTTTGTTAGCATAGAGAAAGATGGAGACATTCTTCCTCATTTCATTCCCAAATGCAGTTGATCAATCAGACTTTTTTTTCTCCACCCTGACAGATAAACATACTTGCTGAGTCCTAATTTTGGTTAGACATTTTATAATTATGTAAAATGTCAGATGTTATAAGCAAGAGAGTGTTTTCAACCTGATGTTGGCAAAGTATATGCACTGTTTATGAGTATATGGTCTTATATTGTGGTATATATTATACTTTAAGAATATAATTGTTGTAAAGTACACATAAAAGTTATAATCTTGACCATTTTTAAGGGTACAGCTCAAAGTTGTGAAGTACATTCAGCTGGCTGTACAACCAATCTTGCAAAACTGAAACTCTGTACCTAGTAAATAATAATTTCCTTTTCCCCCAACACCTTGGCCACTACCCTTCTATTTTCCATCTCTGTAAATTTGATTAGTCTAAATACTTTATGTAAGTGGAATTATATAAGATTTGTCCATACATCTAAACTCCAGCACTGTAGAGGACATCGCTACATGCAACTCAGGGCCAATCGTGGCCTGGTTGTGATTGACAGGGACTTAAAAAAAATACAGCAGGGCATGATGGTGCATACCTCCAGTGGCAGAGACAGGAGGATCACAACTTCAAAGCAAGTCAGCACGTTAGTGAGGCCCTAAGCAACTCAATAAGACCATGTCTCTAAATAAAATACAAAAAAGTGGCTGGGGATGTGGTTCAGTAGTTGAGTGCCCCTGGGTTCAATCCCCAGTAATAAATATATATATCCTTCCTATCTTACAGGATTTTCATGAGGAGGCAATGAGAAAATGAGTATGAAAGAGCTGATACTGTTACTATATTTATTGCCCATCAGCCCAACTCATGTGTATGAGCATTTTTCATTCTTTTTAGTATTTTGTAAAGATGGTTATTCTCAACTTCATTTTCCCCATACCGCTTTATCTTCATGGGTGTGAGACATGAGACCAATTCAAAATTAAGTGAAATATGGCATTTAGTGAATTATTTATTTGATTTAGGTGATTCCCAGAATATCTTCCTTCACTGTGGCAAGCCTTCTTGAGGGGCCAAGAAAAGGCCACTATGCCAGGCACAGGTGACACATTAAATATCGTAAAATGTTTTATGATATGTAGCTAAGGTGGCTCTAATATTTTTCTTTCTAAAGTTTACTTTATATTAATTATATGTTAATCATAGCAATCCCCTATAGACCCCAGTTTTTTGTTTTGTTTTGTTTTTTGTTTTTTTTTTTTGAGGGGAAGTTTACATTACTAATCAAGTCCTTGTTCTTTTTCTCAGCCAAAAGAGGAAATACCAATCATGTTTTTCAGTTTGATGGGGTGTAAAATCCTGGGCTGTGCCATTCACTTTGCATTTAGGGGATTAAAGCCTTGCTTCCCTGGAGTTGTGTACTGTGTGACCCAGGAAGCCTTATGAGGCAGCCCTGGGTGAAATACTCCATAGAGAGCCTCCAAGTCATTGATCTGATGTATTAAGGAAATACTATCTTCCCAGCACTGGACTTTGTTTGTGTCTGTGTTGGGGTTGGGGGTATAAAGAAGGTCTCTATGGGTAAGTTATGAGTCTCTTTTGAAGGCAATATATGTGGAAATACAGGGGTATTAAAAGGTTTGGGGAGTCCCTAAGCAGTCGATTCCCTTCAGACTGTGCCTGCATGGGGTATGCAAATGCAGGCCTTGCAGATGTGCCCTGGTCCAGTTGCCTTGGTGCCCCCAGGGCTTGTAGGCTCCTCTCCCAGCACCATGGCCTTGGTCATCTCGGTCTTCAGAGTTTCCCCACTGCCCCTTCCCACTTGCTCTTCCTGTTGGAGCAGTAACTGTATGTGGTTCACCATTCCTGCCCCAGTGGCATCTAGTGGTCTCCAGGGTCATCTTCTGTGGTCTCTAAGACAATCTGCTCTTCTGAGGAAGCCCTTTAGGATGGCTTCACACTCATCAGATCAATCTCATGTATCCAACAAGACTGATCGACTTCTTCAGTCTTCAGTTACGGATACTTCAAAGAACAAGACACTCTCCCTGCTCCATTAGAGCTTTTGCAGTTTAAGTAAACAGATATTTGACTGCCCTCTACCCCAGTTTCATAAATTAGTACTTTTGCAGTTGTGGTACATGCTAGTCTGATATAAAAGTTAGTGTATTTGTATAACAGAGGGGCCTAACCTAGGCTGGATCACACCTGAGGACAAGTGTCATCTGGGTCAAGGGATAAGAGGGTGAGGCAGACTTTCAAGAAGTGAAAACACATGGGCAAAGACCCCCAGGTAGTAGGGAGCTTGATGCATCTGAGGTCTGGAGAATCAAGCCTGTGTGGCCCAACTGCTGGAGCAAGGAGCCAAGTGATAATAACCCCCATGGCACAAGCATTATTATTATACTAGAGGGGTGGCCATGCCCAGAGCATGTAGGGCTTGTCCCATCAAGGTAAGGCTTTGACACTTCATTTCAAGGGTAAGGAGAAGCCACCAAAATGTCTCACTCAGGGGAATTACTGAGTGGGAACATTTCCCTGTTTAATCCTATGGGATTAAAGGCTTAAAAGTATGTTTTATTTCTACTATTTTTCTCCAGCTGTCCTTTGAGATATAGTAACAGTCTGAAGAGTGTAGAATGGAGTAAGTTTCACTCAAGAGAGGTGGTGACAAGACCCAGGAAGTGACTGAGGAAGAAGGAAAAAAGAAGGCAGGGAGATTGGTGGAATGTGGAGATGTTTAGGTAGAGAAGAGTATTTGGGCACAATACCCTCATTTATTCAACTAACCTATATTAGGCACTTAATAGATTGCAGTCTGAAAAAGACTCTGTTAATGTCCTTGAGATGGCATAGATGGAAGGAAGGGCAAAGGGACAACTAAGTCAGATAGAGACGAAGGCTTCATACCTAAAATGAGATTTGAGTTGCATTTTGAAGGAAACACAGGAATTAACTAGAGTAAGGCCTGAGGTGGGTGGGTGGCAGGGGAAGATGGTAAACATGCAAGAAGGTAGGAAGAAAATTTTAGGGAGAAGAATCAGTTTGGGTGAAGGTGTTCAGGAATAAAACAACACAAAGTGCCTTGGAACAGAGAGAATGGGAATGGAGATGAATCTAGAGAGGTTGTCGGGGAGGATAGGAGCTCTTTTGTGCTAGGTTTGAACTGAGTGCTAGGCACTGAGCTAATGCTCATATGCATTAACTTGCTTAATCCTCACAGTAACCCCCACAGCAGAAGCATTATTATTATGAGCCCTCCTACTTTATACATGAGAAAACAAAGCTAGCAGATAGTTAGAAGTAATAAAAAATAAAACTGAAAATGACTAACTACCCAGCCATTGTTGTAGATTAAGAAAAAAAAAATCACATCTAATTAAAAACACTGAAGACTATAACAATAGAGTCAGGAAATATTAGGCTCAATAGAAATTATGAATCCCCAAACTGAAACCACAGCGATCCAAATGACACATTATAAATTTTACAAATTACTAAAACTCGATGGAAGGATAAAGTTTCCTTGCCAAAATTTGCATCTGAAAAAACTGACCCTGAGGATTTGGACTCAATATTAAAAAAACAACAGAATATTCATAAGGAAGGATACTGGGTAAAACTTATGTGCTAAAGAAGATTGACACATTTTTACTACAACATTCGAAGGGAAGTTTATTCTAATGAAAATATTTTTGGCAAAGTACACAATGATTTTTCTAGTACAAAATTTAGAAATCATTTAATTGTGCTCTATAAAACAATGAATATGGAGTGAAATTGGCTTAGTGGAGTTGGCCTTGGAAGAATGAAAACATTTATGTATCTATGTAAGTCCCCTATAATATTTTTGGTAAAACATTTGAAGCCATAAACATGTTTCTTTGGGGTTCAAATCATAGGATAAAGTTTTTCCTTCCTTGGCTGCTATGACCTAAAAGAAGGGAGGAGGAGGGCCTTGAGAATGGGGCTGGGAGGGAGGCAGTGTTTTGCCAGAGGTCCTTTGAAGACAAGAATCATGGGAGGTGAGGGATTTCAGCTTTAAAAAAAAAATGGGAGAATTTCTTGAAAGGGTGTGTTTGCAAACCAGAGACATGGATTAGGGTTCTGATTAGACATGGATTAGGTTGTGTTTCTATTAGTGTCCTCTGTCCTCTGTTATGAGTCTTAACCACCTAAGCTGACAGCTACTGGAGTCCAAAGATCTCCTCACACTTTGGCTGGGAGTAAGAGTGAGTGTTCATTCAAAAACAGGAGTAGCAGATGAGAGGAATTTGCCTCTTCCTAATTGTCCATGCTGAGAAGGACAGGTAGCTTCTCAAGGCCAGTGTAAGACATCAGTGTTTCTAGATGTATTTGTCACCTTTATAATCAGCCCTCATTTCTCTTCAACATGTCATCTGAAGAATAGCAGCTAAAATCTACTATGGATATCACAGTTATTGCTAGTTCATGGACTGAATACTTAATATAGTGTCATTAACTCAATCATGAAAAATTTAAAAATAGTCTGCACCATTAGTTTTTAGTGGCTCTTAAACATTACTTGAAAACATACATTTAATGCCATGTTCAAGTTAATAACTTTGCACATAGTAGCTATATCTTTTATACATTGAAAGTGAAAGCTGTTTTAAAGAATATTAAATTATCAAAGTGTAAATGTATAAAAATCTATGCAGAAATAGGAAGCATACTTCTTTGAAGAAGCTATCTACATAAAATATGATAACTTTAAAAGACATTCATTAATTTATTCTTTTCTTTAAGACACTGGTGTGAATGCCTACTGCTTGGGGACTGGGTCAGATGCTATGAACATGAACTTGAATAAGGCACAACTCTGTTCATGAGGAGCGTACAGACTGGTCTGTTTTCAAGATTCCCCACAAAAAGTGAGCTAGCACTGATTTCTAGTGGAAAGAAGAGCGAATACTTTTTGCATTGAGAGTGACTTTTGTTGTCTTTGCGAAAGCTTCTTTCTTTTCATAATAAGCAGCCTCATTCACAAACACCGGGTACACAGTACAGTCTCCACCCAACAGGATAGTCTTTCCATCAAGAGTCACAAACATGGGGTCCCCAGGGTGCAATGGTTTCCAGTCTTGATCCTCTCGGAAGACAGTTAAAATAATAAATTACAAAATTTTCATGTCAGATTCTAGATGATTAACAAATACCATTCTGTTCTTTAAAAAGTGATCCTTTAAGGGTGTCCTGAGAGGCATGCGAGAAACCTGACTCCATTGGAACCATGTAACTGTTTGGGACAGCAGTTTTAAGAGTTTCTCTGTTAATTTTTATAGTTGACATGTGTAATTAGAGTTTCTCTGACACCAAGTTTGCCTTGAATGTGGCCAAAGAGGTTTATAATATTAAGAGGAAAAATAAATTTCACATCCACCTAAGTGCACATTCTACTTTATGCCATCTGAAGTCAAATTCTGTTCAGGAAATATTCATTCAGAGCCTTCTGTTTGCAAGACATTCTACTGTTGGGGACATAAAAATGAGTCACATGTATTTGCACACAGGGAGACTTTATTCTGATGAGAACTGGTGAGTGGTTTTGGGAAAAGTCTAAGACGAAGTGTATATACTCCAGGTGTGTCCCCACATTATGTTAACAACTGTGTTATCTGACAGGTCCTGCCCCAGGGATTTGGCCCTTTAATCGAAGGATGTTCCAATGTTGTCCGATCATAGGAAGTCTAGAACAGTTCTTCTCCAACTTGGATGTACTTATAAATCATCTGAGGATTTTGCTAAAATGCAGATTTTGATGCTAAGGATCAGGGTGGTGCCTTGAGATTCTGCATTTCTAATATTTTCTAGAAGCACTTGCATCACCCAGGAGTTTGTTAGAAAAGCAAAATTTTGTTCCCCTCTGCAGACTTACTAAATCAAAATCTTCATGTTAACAAATTGTCAGAGTTTACATGTTAAACTCTATTACAGAGGAATTTCACATGTAGAATGTTGAAGTACGCAAAGCACTGCATGCATCTCAGTAATTGTCTCAACTCTAGCCATACATTAGAATCACTTGGGATATTAATATATATTTACATGGGAACAGGGCTGGTCCCATCTCAGATACATCAAATCAGAATCTAAAGTGTGGCTTTATTTTTAATAAATACATTTTTATTAAAATTTTATTTTAAAAATCTATATATAGTAAAATTCATTAATTTTGTGTGCAGTTGTAAATTTTGATATATACATAGCATAGTCATATAACCTATAGCTTTGTAATAAAAACATCTATGTTATCACCCATCTCCTCCAATCCCTCATGCTTCTCAATTTTCTAGTTCACTCTTCTCTTTTCTTTCCCTCCCTTCCTTTCTTCCTTTCTTTTCCTTCCTTCCTTTCTTTCTATAAGTCCCAGGTGATTTCTGTAAGCCTGGTTGAGAATGCTGCTCTGAACAAGTGCTTTTCAGGCAGAGATATGCCCAGAATTACTGAAGGAACTTCCCTGCCCATTGGTTGGTTGCATCTGCAGAGGTTCCCATGTAGTGCAGTGCTCCCCAGACCTGAGTCCTATGGAATCACCTGGTGAAGTCATTTGATTCCCTGTGTCCACCTTGTAAATTAAATCAGAACCTCTAGGGTTGGGACCTGGGATCCTGGACTTTTGAAAGGCTCCTCAGCTGGTTCTTACGTGGCCTGAGTTTGAGAAGCACTGCTTTAGTAGTTTGTGATGGGTTCCAAGCATCTGGGGAGAAAATCCCCTAGGTAATTCTGATAAGTAACCCCAATTAAGGTCCATCACTCTTAAGATCTAGACAGGTAGCTGGTCCCTGCCAGTGTCTCTGGCTCTAGGGCCAATATCCACTCTGCTCAGCTTATATTCCACTGACAGTGCTCTTCCTGCTATTCATCAAACCCTCCAAGTCTGTTCCAGCCCCAAGGCCTTTGCACTTATTTTCCATGTCTGGCTTCTCATCTTCCAGGTTCCTGTTTCAATGTCACTATTTCAGAGACTACTCCATTTAATTGGAACCCTTTGTTGTCCTCTGCTACATTGTTCTTTTCTTTCATAATACTTGTTACAGTTTGAAATGACCTGTTTATGTATTGCTTATTCAATTAATATGGAATTTCCAAGAGGACTTTGCCTGTCTTGAATCTCAGGGCCAAGAACAGGTTTAGTAGTCATTCAAAATATATACTGAGATAACTAACCAATCGATCTCTCCTTGTAGAACACCAAGTCATTCCTTATTGTCTATCAAATACAAATCTAAACTATTTTTCTAGACTTCTGAGACCTATCTCTAATGCTATTAGCTGCTGATCTCAATGTCACTTCTCAGTTCCCCAGAATTGCTTTTTTTCTCCTCAAGAGTATTAAATGTTGTGCCATCATCATCTTGGCCTGTGTCTCCTGTGCTGAGTGTTTTAGTCACCTACAAGGTTTTCTTCCTTTCTCTCCCTGAGTCTTTACCTCTCCTTTAAAACACCGCTGAAGGTGTCTTGCTCTGGTTTCTACCAGGATCCCATTAAATCACAAAGCAGGGATTACTCCCTGGTCTGTATTTGGGGCAGGATGATGTATAAAGTTACAAGTCCAGATGACAATTAGGGTCATTAAATGGGGATTTGAATTGGATCAGTGGTTTTCATCCATACAGTAAGATCAGTTTATCTCAGAGTAGAGTGCTGGCATTTTCATTTTTAGAAAGCTCTCTAGGTAGCCTGCAGTCAGGGCTGAAAGCCCCACACTAGGTAACCTCTCATCTCAGGTCTGAGAATGTGTGGGACACTCCATGTGGGGAATGGGCATCTTAACTTTTTGGAATTGTTGCTCTGCCCTATCTTTCTCTTTGTCTTTTCCATACTAAACCTCCTGAGCCTCCCCCTTCTTCCTCCCTCACTCTGCCATCATGGATCAGTCCAGGCAGGGGGTGTACACAGATACCTCAGTTCTGAGGAGAGTCAGGGAATGGTGGCAGCAGTGCCCCAGAGAAACAGGTTCTGTCTTGCTCTAACTTAATTGGTTTTGACCACCGGGAGGTGGAAGTAATGTGGTCATCTGCAAGGACATTAGTTCTGTGGTTTTCATTGATAATTGTGGCTATGGGATGGCTCCAATTTCTGTCTCCATTTTCTTTTATTACAAAAGATATAACAGTTCCCAACCATTGCACTCGGAGAGGAATTTCACTTTTGTAAGAAGCCTTGTCTGACCACCCTTCTCCCACCTCTTTATTCTGTTACAGAATCTGGTTATCATCATTTCTAGACCATAGTTTAAATGTTTTTATATCTAGACTATAAATTCCATGAGACTATAGACTGTGTTCACTAATGTTTCCCCTGAGTCAATACAGGTTATACTCAACTAGTATTTATCCAGTAAAGGTCTGAATAGCTTCCTTCTATAGGTTGAATATAGGTAGTGTATCCCAATAGTTGAGGTGTTAAAGGCTTGGTTCCTAGGATGGCACTCCTGGGATGTGCTAGACCTTTAGGAGGTGGGGCCTTGTGGGAGGCCCTTAGGTCATTAAGGGTGTGCTCTTGAAGGAGACTGTAGGACCCAGCCTCTGAGCTGCTCTCTGCTTCCTGACCTCAGATGTGAGCAGTTTACTCTAACACACACTTCCCACTATTACCATTCAGTACCCAGACCAGAAGCCCAAAGCAACAGAGTTACCCAATCAATCTTCGACTGAGACTAAATAAAACCATTCCAGGTATAAATTAATTGCCTCAGGCATTTCATCTTAGTGATGGAAAGCTAATACACTTCTCTACACTGCAGTGGTTTTGTGAACATCAAATTAGCTAATGCATGTAAAATTCTGTATGGACTGTGAACTTCTACTCAAAGGTAAAACATTATTAAAATATTTTCAATATTTTAAAGAAACAGCAGATTAGTTACCTGCAGATTAGGATGGATAACAGCAGTTATTTCTCCACTTTCATTCCTGGGATAATCAACCTTCTCCACTACTTTATAGACCTCAATAGCACAGGGAGGAAATTCTTTTCCTACAATAATAATAATATGTATTATAGCAACTAAAAAAAATCTTCTTATAAAACAGGGAAGTTGATACTTTAAGAAAGAAAGGCAGGAAGAAGAATACCAACAACAAAATGAAGACAGTTACAAGGAGAACACATTAAGTTTAGTTAAAGATGTTCATAACAATATAAAGCCAAAAAGTTCTGCAATTATTCCTATCAGTGCACTGATGAACTGATGTAAAAAACAGAACTTACAAAATCCAGTGTGGGAGAAAAGAGCTTAGGACTGCAAGTCAGGAGCTGAAGGTTCAAACTGCATGACTGGTGGCTGGGGTGTCCGAGTCTTCCATTCTGTGACCTTTAATCAGATTAGTGCGGGCTGTGTCTCACAATAGCCACACAGGGTTCCCAAAAGCCACTAGAGGGCATGTCCAAATGCATAAATCCTTTTCAAGCCTCTTTTGTGACACAAAAACAAGCCACCTGGGTAGCCCAGATTCAAGATGAGGGTGACTGATGCATGCAAAAATAATGAGAGCAGAGTGTCCTTGAGTTAATGTTCCCCAGCCTTGTGGTAGGGATCTATGGACTATGATTTGTAAACTGTTTTCCACTCAGGTTTGTGGCATTCTCCCTGGGGATATAATTTCTTAACATATTAGAGTTCCACGCTTACTATTTGAGAATTTCTTGTTGAATATGTTGTGACCTTCCCAATACTACTTCCATTAGACAGTAAAGAACCTGTCCTCATACAAAGTTGGTGAACAGCTCATTTTCGGTTTTTATGATTTTCGAGTCAAAGGATTGCCAAACACAGAAGAAGTTCCTGTGATCACAGGGGGCTACACAATCTGAGGCTAAGGAATTATGTTCCCCACAGACACTGAACTACATAGTAAATATGTCACCATAGTTATGTTTTGTCAATAATTTTATACTTATATGCATTCTAGCAAGTGATTATTATTAAAGTAAATTTGTATATCATATTCTGGTCTAAATTTTCTTTCTTTTAATCAATAATGTGTTTTGAAGATTCTTCCATGTTATTATTATTTGTTCACCAACTGATATACATTTGAGTCATGTCCATTGCAAACAAAGCTATAATAACCACCCTTAAGTACAAGCTATTGGGTATTCATGAGCTTGTGTTTCTTTGAAATGTGGAACAGCTGGACATAAGATTTGCACAATTTAATAAGTAGATATAGCAGATAATTATAAAATTACCCTTTAAAGTGTCTTAACCAATTCAAATATTTGTCAGCAGGGAATGAGAGTATCTCCTTTTCCTATACCAACACTTAATATCATCATATTCTATTTTCTCCAATCTAATGGGAAAAGTTGTTTCTCAATCTGATTCGCATTTCTCTGATTACTCATGATGTTGAACGTCTTTTCTACTTTAATAGAACATTTATATTTCCTACTCTGTCTTTGGTTTTTAAAATGGAGTTTAATAGGAAAATAGGATTTCATTTGGGTTGTTTATTTAGCAACTGTTTTTCTTGTATGTATCTATTCTGGTTATTGAGGAATAGCTGAAGTGAATAAAAATTTGAAAAAACACCCAACATTCTGAGCACAAAAAATTCAACCTAAATTTCAATTACTACTTCAATGTTTAGTGGTTAAGTTTTAAACACATACACACACAATTAAGTAATGTACACTGGTGTGTGTGTGTGTGTGTGTGTATGTGTGTATATATATATATATATATATATATATAATATATGTATAGTATTGTTGTGGCTTGGATATGAGGTATCCCCCAAAAGCTCCTGTGTTAATGCAGGAATATTTCAAAGTGAAATGATTTGATTGTTAGAGCTGCAATCTAATCAGTTCAACCTGGTTTGAACAGGCTGACTGGGTGTTAACTGTAGACTGGTAGAGAGTAGCTGGAAGAACTGGGTCACTGGAAGTGTGCCCTGGAAGGGTTCATCTTCTCTGAGGCCCTTTCCTTCTCTCTGCTTCCCAGCTGCCATGTTCTGAGCAGCTTCCCTCCACCATGCCCTTCTGCCGTGATGTCTGCCTCACCTTGGCTCAGAGCAGTTGCTCCAACCAACCATGGACTAAAACTTTAAGAATGTGTCCAAAATAAAATTTTCCTTCTCTAAGTTGTTATTGTCAGATATTTTGGTCATAATAATGAAACCTGACTAACACACAGATAAATATAAATACCCACAATTAAAAAAAATACCCACAATTAAACAAAACAACCCTTACCCACTATTTACCTTCATTGAACTGATATATAAAATCAAGAGCATGTTTAATCATTTTTCTCATTTGATCCAAAATATCAGCTCTCAGAACACCCTGGGGTTGGGGACCAACTTCTATACCTAGGTACAGAAAGGAAAATAGTAATATTAGAATGTATTGTAAAATTAAGTGTTTTATTATATCTAGAACCCCATTATTAAAAATTATTTAAAAGTTCAGTAGCATCATCGAAAATATTTGAGACAGAATGTTAGGCACAAAATAAAGCAGAATATTTACATGTTTAAATATGCATAGTGATAAATGTAAAGTGAATAAAGGCTAGAAGAGAATAGGGAAAAAATCAGAGTTGTGTTTGAGTAGTTAGAACTCAGGGTTATTTTTTCTTCAATTTATTTCAATATGATTCAAATATTTAAATATCATAACATAGAAAAGAGGTAGACAAACCTGTATATGACAAAATAATAGGTGGCCACAAAGAGAAACTGTCACAGACCTAATGTTTAGCTTTCACAGGAGGAAAGACATCTAGTTGGTCATAGAAATCTAGCTAGATAAACTATGAATTTAAGTTAACATGCAACCTATGTGACTTCAGGACATTTTTATACTTAATATTAACCCATTCTGACAAGATAATGCAATGGTTCTTATTTTCTGTAGAAAAATTTGTATTTCCTCTAACCTCAATAAAACTATGCTTGTACTTCCAGGTCTGTTTCCTGTAGCTATCAAGCATCCATCCTTACACCTGCAGAATACTCCTCCACCTGCACAAGTCTCCCACAGAGTCATCCCTCCAGTCATTATTTTCTCCATTTATCAAACTGTTTAGTAAGTATATCACCCACATTCATTCTCTTCCATCCAACTCAAATATATTCTTTTAACCCATCCTATTTTCACCCATTTCTATTACTTTCCAATTCAAAAAGCTCATTATGGTATACTGTGTAATTTTCTTGTGTATATGTACAGGCACTCATTTAAGTATATGATATCATAAGTGTGGCCAAGGCATGCCTCTGTGCATAAATGATTTGTACATATCAATGAAAATTGTGTTCACAGACATGTCTGTGTGCATTTTGTAGAAGACACTGCTGTTTGCCTACCCCAAATGTATTCCATTTTTCTCTCTTCTAATACAATCATACTTTTGGTTGAGTATCCAATTTTTAATGTGAATGAACTTTTCTTCAGCTTTAGAGTAAATATCAAATAGTTTAAGGCATTCATAATAGTCCAATTATCCTGATCATGTTATAGTTCAGTCACCTTGGCAATGGAATGCAAAAGTGGTCCTTGTACATAACTTATAGAAGTTTATATGAGCAATATTTTTATTATAAAATGTTGACTCAAAAAGAATGCCTAAGATCTTAAGTGCTTTTTTCCAATGTGTGTATGACATAATATATTTCAAATATAAAAGAGTAAAGTTGGAAGGAAAACATGCTAATATTTTTAATAATACTCCCTCATATTGAAATGTTTTAAAGCTTTGGTTCTATTTGTAAGGACCAAACTTATCAGCAGATATTTGTTCCTGTTAAAACAGCATTGCCCCAAAATATCATATTCTAAGGCTAGTCTCTCAAAGTTTGGAAGTCTTATACTTTTATTTGGTATCAAAGAGAACCATGATCTCTATTTTTTTTTAAATTTTTTTAGTTGTAGTTGGACACAATACCTTTATTTTGTTTATTTATTTTTATGTGGTGCTGAGGATCGAACCCAGTGCCTCCCAAGTGCTAGGCAAGTGGTCTACCACTGAGCCACAACCCCAGCCCCTCTATTATTATTATTACTTTATAGTGCCAGGGATGGAACCCTGGATCTTATACATGGTAGGCAAACACTGTACCACTGAGCTCTGTACCCACCCCTATCTCATATAGTAAGGTTTTGGTTTATTACATTTATTACAACTTTGTGCCTATATTTGAATATTTAGTTTTCTCCAATTATAATTAATAATTAATTTCTCTCCTTAATCATGAACCAAAAGTATCAAACAGGATAATTTCATTTGCTTATATTATTTGCCAACTTGGTCTTAAATTTACTCTTGGTTAAAGCCTATGAGATCTAACAAAAAAGATCTTAAGTTGTAATAGATATTTTAATTATAGTATAGTTTGCAAACAGTTAATTATGCTAGTGGGTCTCACAGGAAAGAGAATAAATTACTCCTACTATGGCCATGTATCCCTCTGTGCAGTAATGACCTGGTTAATGTTCCCTTCTCATTAGATACTAAGCTCTTTGAGGGATTCTGTGTGCCTATATCATCACTATTTTCCCAGAACCTAGCACAGTCCAATAAATGTCTTTTGAAAGTATAAATTTTAGAGTGATTAATTCTGTAGAGTGAAGCTAGACAGAAGGTTCTATAGAAGGTGACATTTCACTTAAGTCTTGGGAATGAGAAGAATCTGTCAGACTCATATGAAGGACCAAACCTAGGTAAAAATATAAATAGAACCAGAAAGCTACTCAGGGATATTGAGAAAATTAAGTATAGTGTCTGCCTGGGGTTAATTTAATTATTCTCTGATAATTATAAGACTTAATTATGTGCAAGGTAGCTATAAATATTCTTTAATTTTTCTTTGAGTTTCAGATAGGACATATTTTATTCAGCTATGCCAACAGACTTACCAACAGGATACTTGGCTACGGAAGAAATGGTTGTGTATTTCAGGGAAGGATGCTCAATGAGATAAACATAGCAGGGTAATGGATCCAAAGAAGTCTGAAAAGAATTTTTTAAAACATCTTTCTTATTATGTAAGGACCATATGTTTTGTTCTCTTTGCTGCTATGGAGTCAGTAATGCTTTCATATTCTTTGCTTCATCAACCAAGATTAGTCAGACAATTTATGGAACACTCTAAAATTCAATGTAATAGCTTTGAAAACATACAAATAAATTACATATGAAATTGAATTACATGCAGCCTTCTGGGTAAAATGTAAATTAAGAAATTCTTCAGAGCCATGACCAAAGAACAGGAAATAAATTTTCCTTCTGAATGGATTTGGTTATTTTTGTTTCATCATTGGTTCCCCTTACTATTCAGCTTATTTAGTCTCTTAAAGAGCTCTGTTTTTGCCCCTTTAATTCAGGTTCTACAAATGTCATGTGATTCCTCTTCATTCTGCTTATTTGAATGAAAATTTGATACAGGTCTCTTGGTTTAGATAACTGGGTATAACCTTCTGTCTTCTGTGAGTGGCAATCAAAGCATTCAGCTACATAAGGATCTCCACCCAGAACCACTAGTATTTACTGTCCAGAGGTCAAGGGAAACAAAAGTAATACTTACCACAGGGTAGACAGTAGTCTAAATGCTTTGAATACTTTTTCTCATTTAAAGCTTTTAGCAGCCATATGGGGTGAGTATTGTTATACCAATTTTATAAAATAAAAAAAGCTGTTTTGAGAGTTGAACTTCTTGTTCAAGGTTAGTGAAGGAGAAAGCCAAGATTTAAATCCAACTTCTGGCTACATGGGTTGAACTTTTCCCACTAAAACATTTTAATTCTCAGAAAGGAAGAACATCTATATCTATTATATAAAATCAAAAACAAAATCCATTATTTGCATTTTTGCTTGTTTGATGTTTTCTACCATTTTTTTAGTTAAGGCAGTAAAATGCTGAATTTTTAATCTTACAGATTCCTGAGTCTTAAAATGATTAGCTATATGAAGTACGTGACAAAAGATTGGGTGTGTAATCCCATTGACTTGGGAGGCTGAGGCAGGAGAATTACGAGTTCAGAAGCCAGCCTCAGCAAAAGATAGGCACTAAGCCACTCAGTGAGACCCTGTCTCTAAATAAAATACAAAACAGAGCTGGGGCTGTGGTTCAGTGGTGGAGTGCCCCTGAGTTCAATCCTTGGTAATTCCCCCCATACACACACAAAAAAGGTTGGGTGTGTTTTAGGCAATCCCAATCAAATGGTGACAAGGGCAGGACTAAGGGACACAACGTTTTCACTGCTGGAAATGACAAATTTTTGAGCTTCCTAAAACCCTGTAATTTTGATATTTCAACCACGCCATTTAAAATTCTGATATTCATTTTTCTTGTTTTTTTGTTCAATAGCTTATGAATTTGTGACTTTTGGAATAAAATTTATAATTTCATAAGCACAAGAATCCACAAGGATCTTATCATTTTGTTCCTTATATTTGTTATTTTACTGGTTTCTCCTTTTCTCCTGCCTGTCACCACCACCTCTGTATCTGAGTACAGCCTCTCCCATCTAGCCTCCCAGCCCAGCTGTGGAATAGATCCCATTTCTCTTGGACCTTCCTTCTTGACCCTGTTCTGGTTGTTTCTCATCTATAATTGACTTATGTAAACTTATAAATTAATAACATTGACATTACCTTAATATAATGAGACATCTGAATTAAAAAGTCATTCCTGGAATCTTCAAGAATAAGGGTGCACCCCATGTTAGAAGTTGTGTTGTGAAGGTCAAAAATTATGTCATAGGAATCTTCACTGTTTTTTGGACCAAATAAATGATTTATTTCTTGAGCCCTTTTCACTTCATATGGCAAATCCTCTGACATCTCTTTGCTATTATTAGCAGAAAGAAAAACATTAACAACATTTGTGGCTAAGATAACATAAATAGTCAATAAAAACACAATGTATAAAGAACCAGTTGCCAAACCTTTAATATGCAAAATCTGTGAGGGTAGTAAAAATATCTAAAATTGTTATAAATGAAAAATATTTTTGCTCCATTTGTTTCCACATAACTAATATTGCACTGATATTCTTAAAAATAATACATTCATTTATGTTGCTAGTCACAGGTAGGACTTTTCAAACAGAATTTACCATTTGACTTCAACCTTGAACAAAAATTTTCCATTAATCTTATTTATAGTTTTTTTGTAGTTATGGTGCACTTGTTATTTATTATGGGGATAGATCATTAAATGCATCTTCCTCCCAGTCTTCACCCTGGGTAATTCAAGTTCTCGAAACAGAGTCAAACTTAGATGCTCACATCATCATTAGGTATTTTTAATTGAGGCCCAACAGTCATCAGTGGTCCAGGGACAAGGTTTACAGATTAGAGTCTGAAGACACTCCAAAAATACAAAAATTTACAGGTATGTGTGTGTATGTGTGTGTGTGTGTGTTTGTGGGGCAAGTGTTAATATCTGTTATTATATTCTTAGATGGAGTCTCAATCTAACCCCTCCTCACTTCCTGAAATGGTTAGGATACATTTTTTCTTGCTATACATGATAATGGTTTAAATTTATTTTTTCTCATTAAATCACTCAACCACATTTTCATGTAATTCCATCTCTTTCTATTCTCTGGCTATTTTTACTAGTTATCTTTAAAGGACCTACAGTTTGTACCTGAGTGTTTCCTGTCTGGAATGCAATCAAGAAGGTGGATTAGCCATTTTGCAGTTATGAAGCAAAAAATATAAAAAGGTACATGTGAAGACGAGAACAGGGGGAAGAGAGAAGCAACCTGTGGTCCTGATGATATCATGAAGCTACCCCACCAGTCCTAGACTTATTATTTGTGAATAAGAAACTCTTATTTGCTTAAGCCAGTATGTTTGAGTCTATTATACAAAACCAAACACAATTCCTAAAGGACAGGTGTGCATGTATTATACACATACGTATTTATACCTGTGTTATAGATATACATATTATACACATGTGTACACACACACACGTGTGTTTTAAAAGTTAATTCATAAAACAATCCCATGAGGCTACTCCAACCCTATTTTCTTTTACATCTTTCTATCCCCTTTGAGTAGGTAGCACCACTGCCCACCCAGCCGCTCAAAGTTTAGGCTTGACAATGGACATTTCGAGTTCCCATGTCTGGAGTACAGGTACCACTGGAACAGTTCCAAGGGATAAGGCTGAGAGAACAGACAGGGGCAAGACCCCTAAGGGCACTATCAGCTATACTAGCTAGCTTACATCTATTCTGAAGAGGAGAATTTTTAAAAAAAATTGAGAGGGGAAGGCCTAAGATTTTCATGTTAGGATGATCCCTATGACTACCATAAGGGATGGCAGAAAGGACTGGCACAAGTCTCCAGGTAGAGAGACTCTGTTAAAATACCATTATAACTGTCTTTAGAAGAAATAAAGGTATTGAAAAGGGAAAGAATGACTGGATTTGTGAAGGTCTTGCAACGAACATTTGGGAGGACTTACACACTAGACATGGGGGATGAAGGACAGGGATTTCTATGGGGGATTTTCTTTATACTGGGTGATAGTGTCCTTACTGAGATGAGGAATATAGGGGAAAAATTGGGGGGATTAGGAAAAGATAATTGGTTTATCTATTTCATAAATTTTCATATTAGCTGTGCTAAGAGAAAACTGCTTGGCCTCTGAAAAGTGTTATGAATAAAAAACAGAATGTGAATTTAATTTAAAAGGCTGCTCTCACTGAAAGGCATACTATATTGGGTGGCCATAATAAGAAAAATCACCCCAATTCATTTTAGAGTTATGTGTGAAGTTAATATGCTATCAAAAAAGTTATTCTTCAACAAATTACTACTTGTAATACTATATATAAAATAGCCATTTTAGATTAATGTTTGTGTTGATATTACCTCAATCATAAAGGTAAAGCATTTCAAAAATTAATATTTACGCCAGTAAAATTATGATTCAATACAAAAATTATGACTACTGTATAAAACTGCCTTGCAATCTATTCCATAAACAAGCATATTTGTACTAAAAGTAGTATTCACCTTTTGTTCCATAATGACACTAAACCCAAAGACTTCTCTAAATCAAATTAGTGTATCAGAAAACAGGTACAAAAAGTATTGTAGTTAGTTCTTACTGTACATATCTTATATCCTGGCTAGCAGTCTACCAACTCCCTGGGGGGAAAAACATCTTGTACACAGTGTTGTACTCCCACAGTACTTGGCACAATGAGAAAAGTTGTTTAATAATATTTTTAGGTAAATGAAAGAAAGAAATGGAAGAGGCAAATACTTAGAGGCATATACAGTGGTAACTATCAGAACATTTAAAAAGGCAAAAATTAGTCGGGACCCATCTAGAATATTAGGATTAAATATATTGTATTCAATGTGTTAAAAATCAGCTGCAACTGAAATTCAGAAAGTTCAGGGTAAGTGTCTTCAGTTCTCATTATTTAATCCATCCTGGAAGGTAAATACATCTATTCCTCAGGCCACAGGGTGGTCTCATGTTTTCTGAAAATGGGTACTTATTCACTCTTTCATTCAACAAATACTAATTGGAACATTATATTTTTCTTAACTAGAACTTTATGTGCTACTATAACATAGTTGAAAATAAATGTAGTGAATTTCCCACACAGCTAACAAGTGTGTATATATACATAGTGGTCAAATACTAACTTATGCAAAGGATTATTAAATCTGTCTTTCAAGATATGATTTAAAAATAAAACCTTTCTTATATTTTTGTAGTCTACAGAGGATATATTTGAAAAGAAAAATCAAATAATGTGGTACTTTAAAAAAGTATGAATGCCCAGTTTCCATAATTGTATAATTCACAATGCAGCATGATTAGAAATTAAAGCAATCTTACTCATTATAGACACTATACGTATACATGAATATTCATCACACATGTGTATACAAGTTCTCCCACACACATACCACATTTCATACATACATGTATGCACTCTGTACAAAATATACACTTACCCAAGATTTTCAAGGTCACAAACACGATTCAGATCACAGTCGATATATCTGGTACACTTCTTCACTGCTCTTGGGTTGGTAATAAATGGTTTTACTTCCAGCCCTGTTCTCTGAATCTCAGCGTCATTCTCCAGCCAGTGCTTAACTAGAAATACTCCCGTTAGCTCATTCCCATGAGTTCCTCCAAAGATAGCAATCTTTTTTATAGGTTTTCCTGTAATGTGAGGAGAGGTCATTTTACCAATAGTTTTATCTGATTTCTGCAATTCAGAAGAGAGGAGATCAAAGGAAGCTTAAGGTCCTAAGAAAAGTTTAGAAATTTAAATTCAAATGAGAATTTAACCAAAGTGCAAAGTACAGAGTTCCCTTGAGTGGAAGACTTTAAACATCTTCTGTTACAAGTTGTAAACCCTGTTTATTACATGAACACTCCCCTTTGAAGCCCTGCCCTTTACCATATTTGGATTAAAATATGCAAAGATCAACCAGAGATACAGTTGTTGACTTCTAACTCCCTCAGATGGTCAGTAGATCTAAGTACAATAATAAATTGACATCTCCTACCAGTACAAAAAGTCAGTTTCCCCTTCAGCTAGAATGCCATCCAACAGGGCTTTCATGATCATTTGTAATAATAAAAATAGTTTGTAAAGTTCTAATCCTCTAAAATAAAAAAAAAAATAAGTGGCTCATTCGATATTTGTTTCCACTGGCATTAAAAAAAACATTTCTGAAGTGAATCCAGGCACTTTTCATGATCTAAGGGCATTGAAGCTCATATCTAGAAACAGTCAAAGGCAGATACTCAGAGCTTCTTCTTGAGCCAGCACCTTCTTTCGGATTGCTTTTATGCAGTAAGAGACACAGGGACCCAATTGGTGATCACTGGGTCTTGAAAAGCTACTTTGAAACATCCCTTAGTTTCTTTTTCGTGATGTTATTGGTTATTCTCTGTCAATTTCCCTAGGAATCTTGCCAAAGTACCAAAGGAAAAGCAACTGTTAGTAATTTTCAAATCCTTTTAATGCACGAAAATGTCTTGGGACATACTATATATATTAACACATGATATGAATTTATAAAGACATGGCCTCATTTACTGACAGAAGTCCTCTCCACTGGAATGCATTGTGTGAAAGGGGGTCTTATTAGAAGAAATTACCCAGAATACCAAGATGATTACATGCCTTTGGAGAAATGACGCTGAGCCAAATCTGATTTGATTTCATGTTCAATCACCCAGAAAGTCAAATATGTTCAAGCATTAAAATTCTATGTATTAGTAATACCAGGCTGTTTTATAAGAGTACAAGCATAATTCATTACAATTGCAGAGTACTTAAATTTATGATGTTTTTCCACTTCGTAAGATAGGACAGAGTAGGTATTGACATCCCTATTGCAGGGATACAACAAAGAGAGGTTAAGCAACCTGAATAAGTTTCCACAGCTACATAAAAGAAAACTAGGCCTGGGGCCCATGTTTCTGATTTAAGTCCAGTGTTTTTTCACAGGGCAACAGGGTGCCTCTTTGTTATTTTTGGTCCCCTCTGAAGTTCTACTTTTGCTCTTTCAGAATTCACATAAACAACCACTACAGTGTGCTCAGGAAACAAACACGCACACAAATAAAACACATGATGGAAATATGAATATGAATGCTATTTAATATTTAATGATGATTAATAAACCAACATGATATTTAGTAAGCAAACTCCCAAATTTTTCCTTTAAGAGACCATAATTCAGAGATAAAGCAAAGTAACAATATAAATTTATAAACCAAAATTACTGTTCTAACACAAAGCTCCACAGTCTTTGATTTCTGCACATATGAGTGTACACTAAACACACATAAATGTAAAGAGATAAAAGCTGTAATGCTACTTTGGTTTCAAGAGCAGTAACTATGGTAAATTATTAACACTGCTATGTTTTGTTTTTTTCCTTGCCGATTTGTAGTTTGTACTGTCCTTTGCCCTAGTCTCTCTGGAAATGCTGCTTTAGTTATCTCCTTTAGCTGGCACAAATGACTTGAATTTTAAGGTTTATTTTATGGAATTTTAACAGATCAGCATTTTGAAGCACACTTCACATTGGTAAAGTTTCTGTTACATGTCCATATGCAACAGAAAGTTAATGAACTGTAGTAATTCTTCCTTATACTTACCTTGTTAATTGTGTACAGTTTTGTCTTCTGTGGAAAGCTTTATTAGAAAAAGGAGAGCATTTCCTTAGAACTGGAGCACCAGAGGCTTTTTATACTCTTAGACAAACTTAACTTCCAAAACATTTTTAACTCCCTGTCTCCCAAAGCACACTTGAGTTTGGATCCTTGTAAAAACTTTGCAGTTTTATTAGTTCTTTTTGAGAGCTTAGAGAACTGAGGGTATAAAATGAAACCTTTTCACTATCTCCCTATTAAGTTGAATATTTAATGTATTGAAGTAGGTGTTTAATAACTTCCAGCACCTGAATAAGTTTCCACAGTCTTAGTGTTTTCCTTGCTCTGTGGCCCATTCTGATCAACTTTTCACATAAAAATAAATGAATGATAACCAGAATGAGACACCTATAGAACAGATAAGTTTATAAACTGCTAGCAAAAGCTGGGCATGGTGATGGATGTATATAATCTCAGCTGCTCTAGAGGCTGAGGCAGGAGAATTGCCAGTTCAAAGTCAGCCTCAAAAATTTAGTGAGGCCCTAAGCTACTCTGTAAAACCCTGTCTCAAAACAAGAGAGGGCTGGGGATGTGGCTCAGTGGTCAACTGTCCCTGAGTTGAATCCCTGGTACAAAAAAAATATATATATATACAAAAAAACCACAAAATTGCTAGCAAAAATTCCATAATGCTCATGTCTACATTCCTTATTGCTCATGTCTGAATTCCTTAGAGACATAGCAGATATTGTTCCTCCTGGGCTTAATGTTGTTGTTTTAATGAGAAATCATTTTTTTTTTAGGGAGTAGGTTTTATACATGTGTGGATGTATGTATGTATATATCATGTCAAAAGCAGCTTCCTTGATGTTCATGTTTTGGGTAAGTCTAATTGTAACTATGATAAAAAGAAGTCTTTTCAGACATTTTGTTGTTTGAACTCTTCTTTCCAAATTAAAAAGATGAACCTCTTCCTTCTAAACTTATTCCTTAAGATGGATATTATTACCCTAAGTACATATATAAAGACACAAATGGTGTGTATATAACTTGTATACAACACAACTATGAAAAATTGTGTTCTATATGTGTAATATGAATTGTAATGCATTCTGCTGTCATGTATAACAAATTAGAATGAAAAAATTTTTAAAAAATAAAAAAACACTTTACTTTTCTTTACTCTGGCATTCAAGGCCTATTGTCAATCTATCTCTAATTTATCTCCAAACATTCTTATTTGACTTAATTTTCAAAGAAACTAGAAATACATTTTATTGTCCCATAGTCTTAGACTTTTATTAACAACCTTCTTCTCAGCTTTCTCTCCCTCTTCCTTTTACCTACCCCAGCCTTTGAATAGCAGAAGATATGGTAAATAAACAAATAAATAAATAAATAACATCCTATTTGAACTCAGGTCTAAAATTATTACACTTGGCCTATAATAAGTACCCAATAAATGGCAGCTACTATTATGAAATAAGGTCTAACATTTATTGAGCACTTACTGTGCATTAGGTAGGACTGTTCATTGTCTCATAAAATTTTTAGGGAATTAAGTAAATATTTATACTGCTATTTTACTGAGGAAGGAAATGTAGATATAGAGCAGGTAAGTTATTCAAAGTCATAAGCCCAAGAACCCCCAGTATTCCCAGGCAGGAAGCCTGTAGCTGGAACTCAAGAGCTTGGAAGTGCTGCACCATTCTGCTTCCTTTGTTGAGTATCTCCATGGCTCATGGGCTCTTTTGCTCTAGCAGCACTGGCTCTGCCTTACTGACTGCTCTCTGTCTTGCATAGTTGTCACCCACAGGCAGGCCTCAGCAATCCCACCAGTTTCCTGGGGACTCTCATCCCAACAGAGAGATCTGACTCAGAAATACAGCCACACCAAACAAGACACTTACGCTTTGGTCTTGTGGTCCTGGGAGTCTTTTTTTTTTTTTTTTTAGACACCGTCCAGATTGCCACCAGCATCTTACAAACTGAAGTCTAGAACCTAAGAGATGACCAGGGGTGCAGGAAAGAGGGAGCCATAATTTTCCGATGCAGCTGGGGCAGAGGATGACTGGATTAAACATCTGTCTCTGCCTCTTCAGTGACCAGCACAGGCTCCTTCCCTGTCTGGGAAAGGGGTTGAAGAGGTAGGGCCATCTCCTTACATCGTGAGAACGCGGACAAGCGCTCTAACTTGGCGCTTCCAGTTGTTCTCAGAGCACAGGTGACCTGTGCGCCTGCGCACAGCCCCAGTTCTTGCCCTTTTTTCAGAGAAGGTAGGCAGTTGCTGACTGGGGTCTCTTCGACGGTTGACCAAGCCAGGGGAACTTGAGGGTTCAAGTTGTGTGTCATGTTGGGATGGGGTTCAAGAAGGGAAAGCCCCTGCCTTGACCCTAGTTACAAAATGCTGCTGGTCCCTGGGTGGATAAGGAAAGGTTTTGGGAAGATAAAGAAAAAGACCTTGATAGGGACATGGCCTCCTCCCCCGCAAGGAGAGGCCCAAACAAGCCCTTCTGGCTTCCACCTGGGACCAGCCTTTGAGGACCGAAGTATTTGCAAATTGAACAAACTTTACAGTCTGTGCCACATAACCGTGTCACCAAGCCACTCAGATCCAACTGAAAACAGGAGTTGTGCGAGTTAGGGATCCAAGGGAGGATTTTTCACTTTTTCTATGGAAAAAAAAAAGTTTATTTTCATACAATACTCAAAAGATGTAATAATGGCCCTTGTAAGCGCCTTTGTGTTTAGCGTATAAGTTGCACTAATATTTCTGTGTTGAGAAAAAGTGGCATAACCTCTGTTTTGGTTCCTAGAATAGAACCAAGGATATTTTCAAAAGGGCCTATTATATCTAGTTTCAAGTCAAGATAGAAATAAAGCAGAGGCACTCTCTCACCTCATGTTTCCCAAGTTTTATTTTTAACAGTGGTATTTGGAAGTTAATATTTACCTAAGTCTGATATGCATCATTCTTTAGTTGTGTTTATGTCTGTATGTATTATTGGTAGGGAATTTGGAGCAGAAAGGATCTTAAAATTAAGTTTGTATCTTTCCTTTTCATCCACACAATGGGCAAGTATTTGTTGAATTGAGATTGAAATATATTAAGAGGCTATATGTGGAAAACATAACAGCAATTAAGTTGTAAAATTAAGAAAAATACAGGGAAAAACCCCTTTATTTAAACTGAGTGGAAATTTATCATTGTATTTGTTTTGGACATTAATTGAGGATTTAGTCTTTGGTAGTCTCAAACTAATGACCAAAGCAGGTGATTTGCATAGTGCCATGAAGTTGGACACAGACCATGTTCTCATATGGCTAGTTCGATACTGTATATTTCCTACCTGTGAGTTTGCCAATGCAATTGTAATTTGGTGGGTTGGTCTCTGTGACCTCTATTCTGTACCATTGGTCTACCAGTCTGTTTTGGTGCCAATACCATGCTGTCCCATTACCCTCTTTATAGATCTGATTCAGAATTCTCATGGTGTGTCCTTGATTCTGAAATAAATTTTATAGACCATGTGAAAATCTGCACATACTAGGAAGCAAGGTTATAATCACCCCAGTCATACCTTAATTTGAACAGAGCTGGAAAAAATCAGATTTGTTGTAAGTACTTACTCAGAAGCTCCCTCAGGTTTCAATGTAGTTTTCAAATGTAATTTTCATAATTGTATCCTGGGAATTTATTTTGTTGTTGATAGAATATGAGTTATAAGGTTCTTTCTTTGAAGGTTTGGTCAAACAACTTTATTTGTGAATTTAGAATGCAAAACAAAAATTAATAGACTGATATAGAAGAAAATGAAAATTCCACTCGAAGTACAGCAGGTTTTGAGCAACTTTATCTTTGAAGCTTCCTTATTTTGTGTATGCCATATTAAGTTTGTGTAGTTTGTAAGTGAAACATTTTGGAAGGGACTTTAAGAAAGATGAAACATTGAGTCTTGCTTCTTTTCTTTTTTAGGTCAAAGGAGGTAAAATAAAACTTACTCAACCCAAAGTATTTAGTGGCAGAGGTGGGAGTAACATAAAAACTTAGATTCACCCTGGTGTTCTACAGATTCTATATGCTTGAGTTGTTCTGTGCTTTTAAGATGAAAAAAAAAATTAATAGATCTATCTTTAATTATATTTGTGCCTGACTTGTTAAAAATATTTCCAGAAATACATATATTTCCTAGAATCTATCATTTCTAGTTTTCCTAACTTATTAGGTAAAATCAAGACAGGACAATACTGATGAAAACCAGGGGATGAATATGATGCACAATAAAGATAATAATAACTATTATTTATGGTGAACGTTTCTAGACATTTAATTATACATATTAATTTATTTGATTCTTCCACCAATCTTCCAAGATATATTATTATTATTGTCCCTGTTTTTCCTATTAGAAACAAAAACAAAATGTTTAAACAAGAAATTATTAAATGGTAGAACCAGGATGTAAACTTAGGAATCTGGCTCTACAGTTCATGTCTGAATAATTATGTTATTCAGTTTGTGTCATGTTGGCACAAAGAGTTTAAGGAAATTGCCCATGTTTATGCTGTTTTGTCATTAATTTTTTAAAAAATGACAGCAGAATGCATTATAATTCTTATTACAAATATACAAGCACAATTTTTCATATCTCTAGTTGTATATAAAGTATGTTGATACCAATTCATGTCTTCATACATGTACTTTGGCTAATGATGTTTATCACATTCCACCATCCTTGCTAATCCCCTGCCCCCTGCTAATCCCCTTTCCCTCCCTCCCCTCTTCTCTATCTAGAATTCATCTATTCCTGAATGCTCCCCCTCCCTACCTGACTATGAGTCAGCCTCCTTATATCAGAGAAAACATTCGGCATTTGTTCTTTGGGGATTGGCTAGCTTTACTTTGCATTATCTTCTCTAGCGCCATCCATTTAGCTGCAAAAGCCATGATTTTGTTCTCTTTTATTCCTGAGTAAAATTCCATTGTGTATATATGCCACACTTTTTTATCCATTCATCCACTGGAGAGCATCTAGGTTGGCTCCACAGATTAGCTATTGTAAATTGTGCTGCTATAAACATTGTTGTGGCTGTGTCCCTGTAGTATGCTGTTTTTAAGTCCTTTGGGTATAGATTGAGGAGAGGGATAGCTGGGTCAAATGGTGGTTCCATTTCCAGATTTCCAAGGACTCTCCATACTGCTTTGCATATTGGCTGCACCAATTTGCAGTCCCACCAGAGTGTACCTTTTTCCCCACATCCTCACCAACACTTATGGTTGCTTGTCTTCATAATAGCTGCCATTCTGACTGGAGTGAGATGACATCTTAGAGTAGTTTTGATTTGCATTTCTCTGATTGCTAGAGATGATGAGCATTTTTCCATATATTTGTTGATTGATTGTATATCCTCTTCTGAGAAGTGTCTCATATCCTTCGCCCATTTGTTGATTGGGTTATTTATTTATTTATTTTGGTGCTTAGCTTTTTGAGTTCTTTATATACCCTAGAGATTAGTGCTCTTTCTGATGTGTGAGGGGTAAAAATTTGATCCCAGGATGTAAACTCTATGTTCACTTCACAGATTGTTTCTTTTGCTGAGAAGAAACTTTTTAGTTTGATTCTATCCCATTTATTGATTCTTGGTTTTAATTCTTGCACCATAGGAGTTTTATTAAGGAAGTTGGGTCCTTAATTACATGATGAAGATTAGGGCCTTCTTTTTCTTCTATTAGACTCAGTCTCTGGTTTAATTCCTAAGTCCTTGATCCACTTTGAGTTGAATTTTGTTCATGTGAGTGATAGGGGTTTAATTTCATTTTATTGCATATGGATTTCCGGTTTTCCCAGCGCCATTTGTTGAAGATGCAAACTTTTCTCCAGTGCATGTTTTTGGCACCTTTGTCCAATATAAGATAATTGTAATTTGGTGGGTTGGTCTCTGTGTCCTCTATTCTGTCCCATTGGTCTACCAGTCTATTTTGGTGCCAATACCATGCTGGTTTTGTTACTGTTACTCTGTAGTATAGTTTAAGGTCTGGTCTAATGATGCCACCTGCTTCACTCTTCCTGCTAAAGATTGCTTTAGCTATTCTGGGTCTCTTATTTTTCCAGATTAATTTCATGATTGCTTTTTCTATTTCTATGAGGAATGCCATTGGAATATTGATAGGAGTTACATTAAATCTGTATAGTGCTTTTGGTAGTATGGTCATTTTGATAATATTAATTCTGCCTATCCAAGAGCAAGGTAGATCTTTGCATCTTCTAAGATCTTGTTTGATTTCTTTCTTTAGGGTTCTGTAGTTTTCATTGTATAGGTCTTTCACCTGTTTCAATAAGTTGATTCCCAAGTATCTTTTTTTTTAGGTTATTGTAAATGCTGTAGTTTTCCCCCATTTCCTTCTCAGAGGATTTGTCACTGATATACAGAAATGCCTTTTATTTATGAGGGTTGATTTTATATCCTGCTACTTTGCTGAATTCACTTACTAGTTCTAGAAGTTTTCTGGTGGAGCTTTTTGGGTCTTCTAGGTATAGAATCATATCATCAGCAAATAATGCTCATTTAATTTCTTCTTTTCCTATACATATTCCTTTAATTTTTTTCATCTAAGTGCTCTGGCCAGGGTTTCAAGAACTATGTTGAATAGAAGTGGTGAAAGAGGACATCCCTGTCTTGTTCCAGTTTTTAGAGGGAATGCCTTTAATTTTTCTCCATTTAGAATGATGTTAGCCTGAGGCTTAATGTAGATAGCCTTTATGAGGTTGAGATATGATCCTGTTATCCCTAGTTTTTCTAGTGCTTT
This sequence comes from Marmota monax, assembly GCF_021218885.2. NCBI lineage: Eukaryota > Metazoa > Chordata > Mammalia > Rodentia > Sciuridae > Marmota > Marmota monax. Next base: position 75,145 of record NW_026692760.1, on the reverse strand, counting down.
GAACATAAAGGGGTGCTATATTTTGTCAAATGCTTTTTCTGCATCTATTGAGATGATCATATTATTCTTATCTTTGAGTCTATTGTGATGAATTACATTTATTGATTTCTGTATGTTGAACCAACCTTGCATCCCTGGGATGAATCCCACTTGATCATGGTGCACAATCTTTTGGATATGTTTTTTGTGTTTGATTTACCAGAATTTTATTGAGAATTTTTGCATCTATGTTCATTAGAGATATTGGTCTGAGGTTTTCTTTCTTTGATGTGTCGTTGCCTGGTTTTGGGATCAAGGTGATTATTGGCCTCATAGAATGAGTTTGGAATTACTGCCTCTTTTTCTATCTCCTGAAATAAATTGTAGAGTATTGGTATTAGTTCTACTTTAAAGGTCTTGTAGAACTTGGCTATGTATTTATCCAGTCCTGGGCTTTTCTTGGTTGGTAAGCTTCTGATGGTGTCTTCTATTTCATCGCTTGATATTGGTCTGTTTAAATTGTGTATATCTTCCTGACTCATCTGGGCAAGTTGTATGACTTAAAAACTTGTTGATGCCTTCAATGTCTTCTATTTTATTGGGGTATAAGTTTTCAAAATAATTTCTAGCTATCCTTTGTATTTCTATAGTGTCTGTTGTGATATTACCTTTTTCATCCTTCTCTTCATTAGCGTGGCTAAGAGTCTGTCAATTTTATTTATTTTTTCAAAGAACCAAGTTTTTGTTTTGTCAATTTTTTCAGTTGTTTCTTTTGTTTCTATTTCATTGATTTCAACTCTAATTTTAATTATTTCTTGCCTTCTACTGCTTTTGATGCTGATGTGTTCTTCTTTTTGTAGGGCTTTGATATGTAGTGTGAGGTCATTTATTTATTGACTTTTTCTTCTTTTAGGGAATGAACTCGATGCAATGAATTTTCCTCTTAGTACTGCTTTCATAGTATCCCAGAGATTTCGATATGATGTGTCTGTGTTCTCATTTATCTCTAAGAATTTTTTAATGTCCTCCTTGATGTCTTCTGTGACCCATTGTTCATTCATTAGCATGTTGTTTAGTCTACAGGTGATGCAGAAATTTTTATTTTTTATTTTGTCATTGATTTCCAATTTCATTCCATTATGATCTGAGAAAATACATGGTAGAATCTCTACTTTTTTGTATTTTCTAATTTTTGCTTTGTGGCATATTATATGATCTATTTTAGAGAAGGATCCATGTGCTGCTGAGAAGAAAGTGTATCCGCTTGATGCAGGTTGAAATATTCTATATATGTCAGTTAAATCTTAAGTTATTGATTATATTATTGAGTTCTATAGTTTCTTTATTCAACTTTTGTTTTGAAGATCTATCCAGTGGTGAGCAAGGTGTGTTAAAGTCACCCAAGATTATTGTGTTCAATTTGGCTCTTGAACTTGAGAAGAATTTGTTTGAATGAACATAGCTGCACCATTGTTTGGGGCATATATATTTATGATTGTTGTGTCTTGATGGTGTATGCCTCCTTTAAGCAGTGTATAATGTCCATCTTTATCCCTTTTGATTAATTTTGGCTTGAAGTCTACTTTATATGAGGATAGAAACCACTGCTTGCTTCCACAGTCCATGTGAGTGGTATGATTTTTCCCACCGTTTCACCTTCAGTCTGTGTATTTCTTTTCCTATCAGATGAGTCTCCTGGAGGCAGCATATTGTTGGATCTTTTTTTTTAATCCAGTCTGCTAGCCTATGTCTTTTGAATAGTGAGTTTAAGCCATTAACATTCAAGGTTATTATTGAGACATGGCTTGTATTTCCAGCTGTATTTGTTTATTTTTGTTAATTAACTTGACTTGATTTTCTTCTTTGATTTTTCCTTTAGGGTATACTACCTCCCTCTGCTGATTTTCATTGTTGTTTTTCGATTCCTCTTCATGGATAATTGTGCCAAGGATGTTTTGTAGTGCTGGTTTTCTAGCTATAAATTCTTTTAACTTTTGTTTATGGTGGAAGGTTTTTGTTTCATCTTCAAAACTAAAGCTTAATTTTGCTGGATATAAGATTCTTGGTTGGCACCCATTTTCTTTCAGAACTTGATATGTGTTGTTCCAGGATCTTCTCACTTTCAGAGTCTGTGTTGAAAAATCTGCCATTATCCTAATTGGTTTTCCCCTAAATGTAATCTGATTCCTTTCTCTTGTGGCTTTTAAAATTCTCTCCTTATTCTGTATGTTGGGCATTTTTATTGTAATGTACCTTGATGTTGATCTATTGTGATTTTTGTACATTTGGCATCCTGTAGGCTTCTTGAATTTGGATTTCCAATTCAGTCTTCATGTTTGGAAACTTTTCTGATATTATTTCATTGAATAGATTGTTCATTCCTTTGGTTTGGACCTCTATGCCTGAGAATCATTTCTAGGAGATAAAATGATTTGACTTGTCGAATGCTTTTCTTTAGATAAGATTTTTGAGCAACAGTCAAACTTGACACCACCAGCTCAGTTTTCCTCACCCTCTCTGGGGTGAAGTGAGTGTGAAATGAACTAATGCTCAAGCACAGGTGACATTGGAATGGCTGCAGCAGATTGCCTGGTGACATTTGCAGGATTTCTCACTCTGAATTCTGCTTCAAGGAAAGGATTGTGTTTGTACGGATAAACTTTTTAAAAAATTATTTTTCCTCTCCACTCTTTAAAAATTACCCAAGTAGTTAGTTATCACATTTTCAATATGGAATTTTGTTTCTTTTTTCTTTTCTTTCTTTTTCTTTATTTTTGGTACTCAACCACTGAGCCACATCCCCAGCCCTATTTTTAATTTTATTTAGAGATAAGGTCTCACTGAGTTGCTTAGCACCTTGCCATTGCTGAGACTGGCTTTTTAACTCTCTACCTTCCTGTCTTAGTCTCCTGAGCAGATGGGATTATAGGCAGGCTCCTCCATGCCTGACTGGAATTTCTTTCATGTTTCCATTTCCATAGGGGCAATAAAAAAATTCAACTGTGTTATGTTGCAAACAATTAGTACAGAACACTGGACAGCACTATTCTTAATCAGAAGTTTCCAAGAGCCCAGCACTTATTTCTGGGCTGTGATTAATTCAAGACTGGAGTCAGACTCTCATGAGACAGTCCTTGAGGGTTCCCAGGTTTTGCAGCAACCAGAAGCTGTGAATGGACTGAATAGGGTGCAGAAGATGCTACTGAGCCACCACATGCTATTCTCAGACCTGAGCCAGGTGTGCAACAGAAATGTAGTTAGTTCTTTGAGATGAGATATCAGATGTCAAGTTTCTCAAGACAAGTCTAAGTTAATGTCAAAAAGCCATGAGATACAAGATAGGACTAGTTACCTGAAGCTCATCGGGCAGCAGTAACCCGAGGGAGCATGTTATAACTTACTTGTTAACAGAACAATTGCTTTCTGTGCAGGAGGTTAACTCTGATTGTCTGGAACCACAGAGTTGGGGCAGAAAGATTTTGAAAAGCAAGAGCAGATGTGTTTGGACCACATGAAATGGAAGGATCTCTCTCACTAAGTCATGATTTATGAAATGTATTTTCTCCAGCAGTGGAAGAGCAAGAAAGCAGAAACCCAATGTCCGGTGGTGAGGGTTAGTATGTGAATATATAAGTGACGGGGTAGAACAGGGTCCTGATGGAGAGAGACTCCACATCCCAGTAGTGCATCAGCCAGTGCCTGGCGGGGGCCAGTTGCAGAGCTCACTGCCACCTCCCAGTCTGCTCAGCATCCTCCAGGCTGAGGACAGGAGTGTTCACAGTTCTACAGAACCTTGCAGTGGTTCTCCTTGTGTGTCTCCAGCTAGCTGTGTAGTTCAGTAATGCATTTAACTTTGTGTTCTAAAATAGGTATGGGAGAGCTTTATCAATGACTACTGATTTATTTTAATTTTGAAGAGGAGAGAGCAGCCTTATAGATCAAATAGAACAGGAAAAACTGAATCACTGAGCTATACATTGACTTTTCATCTTAAAAAGATATTGAGGAACCAAGACATTTTTAATAAAAGCACTTTTACACACATTCCTATAAAATCTCACAATATTTTTGTTATATAAAACATGACGTGTTATTATATTCACTTCTAATTTCTATCTAAAATGATAATTTGACAATTGAACAAGGGCCTGCTCATGAGCAGGGAACTATCAGCAACTGGTTATCAATCTACACTCTAAATATGTCCTCGATGCTTGGGCATCTAGTTGGTGCTAATTTGAACTGTCAAAGTGCTGGTCTCCTTCCCACTCTCAGTCTGTCTCCCATAGCTTATAATCCTTGCATTCATTTCATCAATCATAGAGTTGATGTTACATTTTACATGTGAAGTTGAGTACCAAGGACTGTTAGTCTCAAGGCTCATTTCATTCCCCAAAGAGTAAAAACAGCCCTATGCTGAGGGAAGCATTTACAACCAAAAATTTGGGAAGACAAAGCATTATTAGGGAGAGGCCACCAGAAAAAGCAGCCCAGGACCCCAAGGCATCCAGGATCCTTATACCTCAAGGAAACAAAATTCTCCAGGTATAAAGTGCTACCAAAGGCTTTATCATGACTCTACCCTATAAGTGCCACATTGAGAACTCTGCTCTGTTTACACTGGTTATCTCAAATAAAGGAAGCCATAAAAAGTTAAAGAGACAGGCATGGTGGCACACACCTATAATTCCAGGTTTTAGTGAGACTAAGGTAGGAGGATGACAAGTTCAAGATCAACCTCAGCAACTCAGTGATACCCTGCCTCAAAATAAAATAAAAAAGGCTGGTTATGAGATGAGGGTTTAAGTCTTCATTGTCCTAAGGGGAAAGAGTTAGTTATTATCTTCTGGCCTTTAGAGAGCACCCTTGCAAATATGATATCTTAAAAATTCTTTGGGGACTTTATATGGCATCTTAAAATATTTTGAGAAATTTTATGTTATTCTATGGCCAATGAATAGTAATTGAAAAAATATAGACCCAGGGACATGCCCACTGTCTTAGGTAGTTAAATAGGAGATTATTGTATTTAATACAAAGATAAATTATTCTTACTTAGAATAAAATTGAAAACCTGAATGTAATACAAATTTTGGATCATCTCAGGTAAAGCAGAATAAACAGCATAGTTCATTTGGTTGACAACTGAAATTTCCTGAATATAACTGAGATATAGGGCCACAAGGGAAGTGTGGGCAGCCTTCTGGGTCGGGTTGAGTAAATAGGACACTAGAGAAGGCCAAGAGCTAGCAAACATCAAGAATTCAAAATACAGGAAAGAATGATGGGCTGGGAGATTGTTATCTGTAGGATATGACTTGGCTAATTTCTAATTAAGGGAATTGTTGTTTAATGGAAAATTTTAAATGTCTCTTTTATGGGGATGCAGAGTTTTTTAAGTCCTGACTTAAAAAACTGAATGAAGAAGAGGTGCTGACCAAGAGACAAAACTTATGTTAACAAAGCACCACAAGCTCTGTGGTATTATTTTGCCCCTGTAGATTTTCAATCCAAATGTGAACATTTGAATGAAAACATGGAGAAGAATGAAACCTCAACAGATTTCATCCTGCCGGGGCTCTTCCTCAGGTTCCAACCTCCTGGTCCTCATCATTCTCCTTTCTACACCACCTTTGCTGGAAACTCCACCCCTCTCCTCCTCATCTGGCTAGACCCCTGCCTCCGCCCCTACAGCCGCCATGTACTTCCTGCTCAGCCAGCTATCTATCATGGGTCTGGCTTATATCTCCAGTCAGTGCTGCTTCATGGGGAAAAGGAGCATGTCTTTCCTGGCCTACACTCCCCAGATATTTGCCTTCCTCACTCTGGGCCTTGCTGAGTGCATCCTGCTGACCCTCATGGCCTAGGACCACTACATGGTGTCTTTAACCCCCTGAGGTACACAGTCCTCAGGGGCCCCAAGGTCTGTCTGCAGATGGCTGTTTTGTCTTCAGTTGGAGGAGCTCTTGCAGCACTTGTGCATACCATCTACCCCTTGTATTTGCCTGATGTTGCTCCAGGGAAACCGACCATTACTTTTGTGAGATGCTTGCCATTCTGAGAAGTCTTGTGTGGACACATCAGTCTACAAGATGGTGAAATTTGGGTCAACCATTGTGTTTCTGCTGGTCACATTTCCTCTCATCCTGGCCTCCTACAGTGTCATCTTCCTTACTGTCCTCAGGATAAACTCTTGAAAAGGCAAGAACAAAGCCTAGCCACAAGCTCCTCCCACCTAATGGTGATGAGTCTCTACTTTGGCAAGGCCATCTCCATCTACATGACGCCCAGCTCTGCCCACACACCAGAGCAAGCCCAAATAGGAGTTGTGCTGGGCACCATAGTGACCCCCACGCTCAACATCCTCATCTACAACCTGAGGAAAAAGAGGTGGTGGGGGCCCTGAGGAAGTGCCTGGAGAGGGTGCTGTGGCTGCCAAAGCTCCCTGCCTCTCCAGTGCTGCTCTAGTAATGTTCTATCCTCAACTTTCAGAGGAGCCACAGTCAACTCACATCCTGAGGAAAGTCCTTTCCAGGATTCATGTGGACATTTGTCTGTTGCTCTCAGTTCCATATGGTGGCTTTAGTTCAGCACAACCTTGATGACAGCTACCAACCAGCTCTGGGGAAATTACATGGATTCTGGTGGTGACGTCTGCACAGGAGCAAATGCTCTCGGCTCCTCTTGAGCTTTAATGTATTGGGTCACCAAGGAAGAACTGGCGTGCTAGCCTAGATCCAGTACCTCGATGGTGCTTCTAATTTAAACTGTCCTATCCATGTCCACTATCACCTGTCACTCCCCGAGCTCCTGCCTCAATCCCCCTGCCTAAAACCCAAAGGTCTCTTGATCCATGACACCTTCTGATAGAATCCCTCCATTCTCCAACTCTTGTGTGTCCCCATATGTTATTTTTATTTAGAGTTGGTTATGAATTACATATGCAATTGTATTCTTTTTTCTTCTGAACTAAAAAATAAATAAGCAGCCATATGTAAATAGAAATCTGAGTGAATTCAAGAAATTCTTTAAGAAATCAGAACTTATATTTTTACTTTTTGTTATTAGATTTTACCTTTATTTCTCATTAGTATATTAATTTTTGTTTCTTTAATTAGAGAGCTTAACTTTATAATTTTGTAATCATCTTCAGTGAGACTTCTGAGGCTCAAGGTAAACTTTGATATGATGATATGTCTGTACGGAAAATAATAAAATCTGACATTATAAAGTCACAACTCAGCTCTGAAGATTGCCTTTCAACTTATTATTGTCGACATCATCATAGATAATCTCAGTTATAGTGCTCTAAGAAGAATTTTAACAATTTTAAAATGACATGTGTTTTAATCTTAAATATAGAAGTAGTCAAAATCAACTTGGCAAACCCTTACCACTGGTGTGACGAGGCAGGTGGCCTTTCTTCTGAAACACTGCAAATTCTTGTCCCCTTTACCATGAAATGCATTCCCTTGCCCCCAGTCCTTCACAGACACCTGAAAACTGCTAGCAGGCTTTGACCACCTCCAAGGCTGCTGTGGCCATAAATCTGGGAGAGGTTCTGCTGGGTGGCTCTGGTGAGGGGCTGTGGCCCAGCTGTCAGTAGGAGCTGCTCTCACCAAGCCCGGGGGGGGGGGGGGGGGGATCCTCCAGGCACTCACACCTCACCCCACAGTGCTGCCCCTGGCTGACAGTGAGGTGTACACAAGTGCCCACACAGAGACAGACCTTTGATGCTACACAGCCTTTCAATCACTGTTCTCAGAAGTGAGATCCTTTGCTCAGTCCAACCAGTACTCCAGGAAAGATAGTTACACCATCATCTGGAGAGCCGGGACCCTCAGAGGCTATCATGGGGACTGTCAGAATGAGAGGCAATAACATGACACCTTCCGTATCTAACAACCACATCATCCTAGGTCTCATGCTTGAAATCACATCTGCATACTTCTGTGGAAAACTGTGGTGTTGTAGAAGACTTTGGCCCTGACAACATGTTGCCTTGAAAAAAAAAAAAAAAAAGCCAACTTGGCCTGGAGAAGTAGCTCAGTGATAAAGTACATGCTTAGCCTGTGCAAGGGGTGGACCCCAGCACTGAAGAAAACAAAACAAAGCAAAACAAAACAAAAACCTACATCTTGAGTAGTTAAAATAACACTACCTCTTCTTTTTTATGTTTTTTCATTTTATTTTTATAAGATGAACACTTTAAAAACATAAAATATATTTTCTCAGACTTAAAAATAAAGGAGGTTCTTTTCAAATCATGGTACATGACGTAAAAATACACAGAAAGAGAATACCTGGAATCTTGCCAACCAGTGATAGTTGCAGGATAACACCCCTCACATCTTTTCATTCATCTGATTCATGAACACACACACAATTTACAAAACAGGTGGAACAACAATGTGCCCTAATAGTTTTTGCAATCACAGACATGCTTTTTTCCCCTTTTTCTTCTCTTCCCTAGATAAGGCCTCAAATTCCCAACAGACTATGGAGGCAACCTGGTGACCTTCCATAATCAAATCTTCAGCAGGTGTATATTTACATGCAAGTATATAAATATACAATAGATATAGTGTCACTGTTTGTTTGTTTTTTAAATGGGCGTTTATTGCTACATTTCCACTGAACTTAATTTCGTGCTCACTCTTTGTGAGCTCAGTGCTCTTTCTGAGTATCTGGTATAGTTTGCATTAATACTTTATAATGACTGCATAAATAACATTATTTGGATATACCACATTGTATCCGTTATTACCCCACTTACTGCTACTCTTTGAATAAATGATTCTAAAAACATCCTGGCATATACATTCTTGTGCATTGGCATTTCTATTTCTATGGGAAGGTTCACAGAAGTAGAATTCCTGAGAGGGCAGAGAGTTTTTAATTTTTATAGATGTCATTCCAAAGAAGTCACAACACTGCACATTTCTACCAGCCAGGCACAAGAGTGCTGTTTTGTACACTTCCTGTGCACCAAAAGAGTCTCAAGTGCTTTTAAGTCCTTGATGGCCTGATGGACATTTCATATACACTGGATGCATGTTCACACTCTGTGGGCACAACTGCTTACTATCAACAACAATATCATATGTTAATTGTAAACTTTTTATAATGATTCATGTGAACTAACATCCCTCAACCATGGTTTTTGTTAAAGAAAATTGAAGAAAGTATTTTCCATTGAGAGAATCTTGATTAGTGACATAATATTGGAACTCATCACTCCAAGATTTATGCCTCTTCTTTTGAGGACAGCAGAACTGTCACCAAGTCAGAGCAGCAAGCTGGCCTTGTTGCTCCTCACAGCCATTGCTCTAGGCAGCAGGAGGGGTGGACTCCCTGCCTGTGCTCTGTGCTTTGGGCAATGAAAGAAACCTCCTGCTGTTCTTAAGAAGAAATCTGAGTCTGCACTGTTTTCGCATGCAGTCATGGCTCTCCTCCTAAGGACCCCAATTCAACCCCTCCCCCACACTCAAATGCCAACTGAGAGATTTACTCATTCCCTTTGTCATGTAGACCTTCATTCATTTTTCTACAAACTGCTTCCTTCTATGTTGAAACTTACGCTTGCTTTACCTTGACTGCCAAATCCAGGACACCAGTCTCTTCTATCTCTGTATTCTGAGGACTTTTTAGTATCTTTATATACACAAATCACAGGGTCTTAAGAACTTAAAGTAGCCCGTGAAAAGACAGACTTAGCTCTCAATAAAGCAATGGCCCCACAGAGGCTGTAAAAAATTGCTGTGGCCAGGGGGAAGCTCCTTTAGACAGGCAGCAAGCCAACAAGGCCTTTCCAGCTTCCACTCTGCCTGCAGTTCCACTTTCACTTGCTGCAGGAAGAGGAAGCTAGGGCCAAGAGGATGGGGCTAAGTCAAGAGAGAACCCAGTGCACCCACCACCCAAGTCTGATGTAGATCTGCTATCACTCAAGACTAGGTATGCTTGTTATAGTCTTCCTGCACCACACATGAGCTGAGTGTTAAGAATTACTAGAAAAGTTTCTATCCAAGATGAAGGAAGAATAGAGCCAGCTGATTGGACAGCCAGAGCAATCAAGAGGGGAAAATTATTGTATCATCATTGCCCCCAACAAGATATATTGTCTTCCCTAGGAGGCTGGGATTCCCAGCAGTGACAATTAGTATACCTGAACCACCAATAAAATTGGTAAACTTCAAAGGAACTGAGAAGTGTCCAAAGCAGGCATGATGACAGAAAACTGGAACTTTGTCTATGATTATAAACTGGTTTAAAACAGAACCTCAGTGTTGTAGATATGCTGTACAATTTGTCAGGACTCGTAAAGCTGTTTCTATACTGTATGATCCTGGATTATGCCTTCTTATGTTCCTGAAACTTCTAATAATGATTTTCTTCTTTTTATTGCTGTCAGATGTAACTTCTGACATCCAAATATCTCCCTGTATCTCCTTCCCTGCTCCTTCCTGATCTGTTGCATACTCAAGACCAGTCTTCCAAGCTTGTTAGAATAGTTATGTGAAGAGTTAAGGAGCACATCAAATATTGACATGAATGTTCACTGGTGCTTGAGCTTCATGACATAAATTTTGTCTGTAAGGCCTCTTATTCTTCCTTTGCTGCTGTTTGAATAGATGAAGTTACTGTGAAACTGATTTATTCTAGACATTGTATTATAAAATGCTATAATTTTGTGTTCAAAGGGATTGTTTGGCATGTTTAAACACTTTTCCAATAGATTGTTTAAATGACTTTTGTAATTGAATATTATTGAAAAGTTCTTTCTGCTTTAATGAAAAAAAAAGGAGAACCTCAGTTGAAACAATTGATCACAAACTAATTACTAAAAAGTCCCTAAACTTCTTGATGTATTAACATTAGAGATTGAATTATTGAACCTAGACTTTTCCCACAAGGATGGAGCAAAGTCCTGGCGATAGGAGATGAGGTGTGCTTGCTCCTGGAGTCTTTGCCTATTGGCCCTCCATACAGTTGTTTTTTCATATTGATGTTTATTTATTCTTTTTAGAGACTAGATGTTCATCCAGAAATTTTGGAGGTCCCTCACCACATCCTTGCTTCCTAGGGTGCAAATGGAGGCAGGGGTTAGCAATGATGGAGCCAAAGGACAAAATAGAGGTTCAGCCCATCCCTGCTGAGGGATGGGGAGGAACCAACTGTCCACTCATTGGTTAACACACAGTCAAAGGAAAGACGGAAGGGGAAGGTACAGAAGGTTCCTGCTTGGGGGAATTTCACATGAAGAGCAGTGAGGTTAGGGAGGGTATAAGAGCCATAACAAGTCCAAAGGGGAGGATCCAAAAAGAGTGCTCATCCCAGCTGGTGGTGCTGCCCCCAGGTGGAAGTGTCTGTGCATGGTATTAGTCATGATCCCCAGCAGCTCACATAGGAACAGTGGATTTTTCTCACTCTACAGATTGGCAGATCATGATATAGGATGCATGAGCCATGGAAGGATGGATAATCTCCCACAATAATTACTTCAAACTTCAAAAGAATCTTTGAAATTCAATAAGAAAGCAAGTTATGGCATCCTCAGCACTGTGGGGCGAAGGTAGTTCACAATACTATTCTATTTCTCATGAACAGCTTAAAGAGAGACCACAAATATGAAGAAATAATGAGATGGACATGCCAACCACCCTTATTTGATGAATGCACAGCATATACATGGTTGAAATATCACGAGTCCCATAACATGTACAGTTACTTCATGTTGATAAAAATAAAACATTTTAAATGTCAAATATATTAAGTAAATGAATTAAGTCAATAAGAAGAAACCGAGCGGAGTCTCTGCTGGCAGATGCTGCTTGTTCTTCAGCATGTTCTGGCTGCATGCGAGGATGTGTTGCACATTGGGGTGAACTGCAGCCTCTGCCACCCGGAGGTAGCGGGGAGGGGGGGTCGCCCGCGCATCCCGCTGCCTGCGCGCGCACCCAAAGGTTCAAGAAGGAAACCTCTCGCGCACCGCCAACGGTTTAAGAAGGAAACCTCGCAGTCCAGCCGTTGGGTCAAGAGGGAAACCTCAGGTCCGGGTCTGCGACACCAAGGCAAGTAGTGGGTTATTTAATTTGAAATGGAAAGTAAGAGAATTTTAATAGACTTTCGTTTTTGACAAAACTTTGCGCTAGGATCAGAAGATGCTGAGGATTCTTTAAAAGCCATCTACAGGCCGGTGGCATAGGCCTGTAATCCCTGCACCTAGGGAGGCAGAGGCAGGAGGATCACAGGTTTAAGAGTAGCCTGGGCAACTTGAAGACCCTGTCTCAAAATAAAATAAAAATAGGTCTGTAATCCAGTAGTCAGTGCCCTTGGGTTCAATCCTCAGTACTAATAAATTAATTAATTAAATAAATTAAGTTAAATAAAGGGGAAATCTTCTGGAGCTGAGTCAATGGCAGTGCTGCCAGAACAAAGAGGGTATTGAGGCCCACAAGTGGCTGCAGGACCCCTGTGGGCCCAGGACACTAGAGGCAGGAAGCCCAGGCCTCTGGGTAGGCCCAGCTTCAGAAGCCTCACCAGAACCTGGAAATGCAAAGGGGTTACCCAGGGCTGGAGGCCAGAGGCTGCCTGAACCTGTGTTTCAGGTTCTGGGCTGAAAGCAGCAGCCCCTGGGATGCACACTCGGGGGCTGTGTCCAGTCCCTGCCTGCTGGCAGAAGTGCCAGACCAGTTACACCAAAGTGGGGTCTTGTGCTAGGGGTGCTCCTGGGGTGCCAGGAGGAAGAAGGTGAGAAAGGGATTGGGGGTGAGGAATCCCTGGGGTGACAGAAGGCTCTTTCATAGCTACTTGTCAGGAAGCAATCCCCAGGGAGCCAGATGTGACAGGCACAGAATAGCAGAGCTGGCCCACAGGACTAGAGTTAGAGCCCTGGAGAGGGATGACATGTAGAGCCTTAGGAATCTGGAGACATAAAAGAATAAGCTGAAAGCAAGCTGCCCTAAACAGGTTCCCAGGTGATCCTAGGGCAGTCCCGGGGTCAGTGCATTGAGCCCCAGGAAGGTAGCTCTCTGGGGACTCTGGGGTGGTTCTCAGGGAGTGTTGTTATAGAGGCAAAAGCCTGCCTGCCCCACTTCAAGATGTGTTGTTTGCTCCAACTCACCCCTGCTGTTGAGGTCTCTGTCACCATCATCATGAGGCCCTCACCAGAACTGGGCTGAGACAGGTGCCATGGTTTTGCAACTCCAAAACTGAGCTAAATCAGCCTCTTCTCTTTAGAAAGTTAGTTGCCTCAGGCATTTTGTTGCAGTGATGCAAGATTAATGTGCAGCCGACATTCATGCAGAACCTCAGATCTGCAGGTTCATAATCTAAGGTCATGGTACTGGCAGACTTGGAATCTGTAAAGGGCCACTTTCTGGTTTGCACACATCACGTCTCACTGTGCTTTCACATGGCACAACCTGTGCTCCTTGGGCCTCTTTTAGGAGATCACTAATGCCACCCATAGGGCCTGTGCCCTCCTGGCCTAATCCTTTCACCAAGAATTAAGACCACACAGTTTCTCCCAAAATACACATTCTTCTTGAACATGTAGAATACATTCATTCCCTTCCAGTAGCCCCAAAGTCCAATTTGGTATGTTTAAGACTAAAGTCTCCTGTGAACATATCCATCAGAGCAGGCTGAGGCTCAGGCACAATTCGTCTTGAGTCAAAGTGCTCTTACTGAGCTGCTGGAAGGTCCCACAAGATATATGCTTCCAAAACCAGTGGGGGGGCAGGCATAGGCAGTAATTGCCTTTCCAGAGGGAGAAACAGGTGTAATGTCCCAAGCAAGGTGTAATGTCCCAAGCAAGCCCACAGCCCAAAAGTACATTGAGGCCTAAGGCTCAAGAATAATCTTTATGGTGGCATTTACCTGCAATTTTGGTGAGTTGGGAGGCTGAGGCAGGAGGATCGCAAGTGGAAGGCCAGTGTTGTCAACTTAGTGAGACCCTGTCTCAAAATAAAAACAAAAAGGGCTGGTGTTATAGCTCTCCAGTGCTCTTGAGGCCATTCTTGTATTGTCTCAGGGTGGATCTGTGCTAATATCCTTAAGTAAAGCACACTCTCCTCCTTTCCAGAATTCACTCTTATCCCTTTGATGAATACACTGAGAATTTTTTGAATTTTTAAGTTATGCCTCTGTTTCGATTAAAATTCCATCACCTTTAATCACTCTTCTCCCATTTTATGGGAAGCATTCAACAGTAACAAGACCCACCCTCAGCACCATCCTGAGAAATGTCTTCAGCCAATAAGTATCTCTTTGCTCCCAGGTCCTGCCTGTCAGGAAACACTGGGCAGAGCAGTTAGATAAGCTCTTGGCTGTCCTATAGCAAGGGTGGCCTTTCTTCCCATGTCCAGTCATGTTCCTCACTCCCATCTGAGACCTACCAGAGTGGCCTCACTACCCTAATTCATGGCTACATAGGTAACCTGCAGCAGGCTGAGGCTGTCTCTAAGTCTTTTCCTCCTGGGCATGAACCAGAATCACCCTTGAAGCTGACAAAGCTGTTTTGATTGACCCCACTTCAGTCAGGCTCCAGAAACTTCTCCTGTGCCCAGCTGTGTGCTTCCTTTAGAGTCTGGTTTTAGCAACGGCTCTGCTAAGTCAGTTTAGAAGAACCCCACCCTCAATATCTGATCACCCTAGTTGTTGGGTGGAGTCCCTTCTTCCCTAGGACCCTGAGGTGACATCTGTTCATCCCAGCCTGCCCTCAGTAAGACTCCTGTTGAATCAATTTAGCCAGAGTCCCCCTCATTCCTGGTGTTTCCTGGTCATTGTGATACTCAGCTTCTTGTTGCTGTGACCAAAATTTCTGACAAGAACAATTTGGAAGAGGAAAAGTTTTATTCTTTCTCACCCTTTCAGAGGTTCACTCCATAGTTGGCTGACTCCATTACTCTGGGCCCAAGGTGAGAACACTGGAGCAGAAGCACAGGCAGAGGAAAGCTGCGCAGATCATGGCAGTCCGGAAGGAGGGAGGCAGGAGAGGAGGGCAGGCCAAGGGACAAGATGGAGTCCCCAAGGGCACACTGTTTCAGTGATCGACTTCCTCCAGTCACATCCCTGCCTACAGTTACCACCTAGTAACCATTCACATTATTAATCCATCAAATAGATTAATCCACTGATTAGCTCACAGCTCTTGTGATCTAATAATTTCACCTCTGAAGGTCCCTGCTCCATCTCACATGTGAGCCTCAGTGGACCCACGGTGGCCATTTTCTATCCACTGACTCCACCTGCCCCTTGGCTATAAGTCTCCTTTGTCCATGCAGTATTGAGGGTTGGCAGTGGTCCCAATACCTTTCATGCCCTGAATAGTCTGCCTTGGAACACTTTAATAAGTATCGTTGAGTCTTTACTTTTCCCTCCCTTCCCTCTCTTTCTCTTGGTACCGGACTCTGAATCCAGGGGTGCTTAACCAATAAGTCCCATCCACAGCCTCATTTATTTTTAATTTTGAAAGAGATCCTTGCTGATTTGCAGAGGTTGGACTTGAACTTGGATCCTCCTGCCTCAGCCTCCAGAGTACCAGTTGCACCTGACTTTTTCTTAGCACAGTTCTGTGGGTGGCAACGTGGGCTTTCTCCAGCAGGTACCTCAGACCTCCTCGGGTCCATACCCTTCACTCAGCTTCAAAATCACCTCCACATTTTACATATTTGCTACAGCCTGACCACTCCCAGTATCAGTTGTCTTAGTTCATTCAGGCTCCGGCAACAAAAACAAACCCAGTAGCTCAAAAACAACAGAAATTTATATTCAGGGTTCTGGAGACTGGCAGACTAAGATCAAGGCACAGCAGATTTGGAGTCTGCTCTTCCCACTATACCTCATCAGGGGGATGGGGCAGGGAGCTCTCTGGATAGGCATATAATGAAGGGGTTCATTCTCCTGACCTAGGCACCTCCCAAAGGCCTCCCTTCTGATAACATTGCATTGTGGTTGAGGAGTCAATGTGAATTTGGGGGCAGGCAAACATTCAGACTATAAAAGGGCAGGAGAGGGGTTCAGTTTGGGTGACACCACCTCAGGCTGGCATCAGCTGGGTTTGTGCTAGGAAATCTCCCTGGCCTTGGGATATTTGATCCCATAATCCAGGCCAGAGACCAGTGTCTTCCCAGCACACCAGTGAAGCACGACTGAGCCCCTGCAGTTGTACACCCTGCTTCTGGAGGCTACCTGCACCCTGCTGTGGTCTACATAAGTGTCCACCAGAAACCCATGTCTTGAAGGTTGGTTCCAGTTGGTGGCACTATTAGGAGGCAGTGGAATCCTCAGGAGGTGGGGCCTGGTGTGAGGAAGCCAGGTTTGGGGGGACCTGGCCCTTGCTTTGTCTCTGCATTCTAGCTGCCACGAGGTACACAGGGCTCCTCTGTCACATACTTCAGCTATGATGTGCTCTGCTGCCACAGGCCAGAGCAGCAGGGTCAAATAACCACAGACTGTGAAACCTCTGAAGCCTTTCCTCCTTGTGAGCTGTTTTCTCAGGTAATTTGTAGCAATGGAAAGCAGATTCTTTTCACTTTAACCTGCTGTAGGCTGAGCCCTAGCAAGTATATTTTTGAAATTTTTTTTCTTTACTAAAGATACTGGAAGGAATGTATTTTGCATCATGACTGGTACCTATAAATCCTGCCTGTATATGATATGTTCTATATTTCTGTCCTGTTCATTGTTACCTTATTTTGTTCTATTTCTAATTTTTTAAAACCTAATAAAAAAAATCACTGTACTTTCCAAATCCAGTTAGGAAAGTAATGCAAAAGCTCCAATGTGTGGTGTTTATTTATGAGATGACTAACAGGACTTTCTGCAAGGAATAGAGACACATGTGTAATAAAAAATAAAGCTGGAGAATCAAATGATCAATTGAAGTGAGCTTGGTGTGAGCCATAGCAAAAGGGCAGCCTGCCACCCGTGGGCCCTGGAGACCCTTCTAAGTGAGTTCTCCGTTGTGCATGCAGGATGTACACACGGGAACATGTGTCTGTATTTGTGTGTGTGTGAGGAGTGTAGCTCCTGGGGGTCCACCAGTCATTCGGAGGAGATCCTGTAAGGAGCACTGAGCTGCGCCCTGCCTGAATAGCTCAGACTCTGGTGGACTGAGGCCTGGTGCCCACTCAGGGATGGCAGATGCTGTGTGGGGCAGATTTGGGAACGAGGCCATGCATTGAGAGTGGGAGCAGCTGTGGAGACTTCAGGGAGGTAGAAGATATAGGCAGGAACAGCAGAGGAACAGGTGTGGCCTGCACTGGGCACCACCTGGGGCCCAGGGCTCATGGGCAACAGACACCATATGCATGAAGCTAGATGGACTAAAGAGGTAGCCAGACAGTTTATGAGGACCTGTCCCGTGCCATTGTGTTTGGTCAGTCCTCAGTCACTACTTGCCATTCATTGACTCATTCATTTCTCAGTCTTGCTGGATGCCAGGGAGAAATCTGACAGACCAGTCTAGCAGGGTGGGCCCACCCCAGGTGACTGTGTGGTGGTCTTCCCTGCCCAACCTTGGGCTTCCCCTGATCTGCTGCTGTGACAGAATGCCACAGACTGGCTGCTTTATAAAGAACAGAGATTTACTTTTGTGGTTCTATAGTCTGAAGTCCAAGAACAACATGCAGCAAGTCCAACTCTGATTCTGAGGTACCCTCTGACACTGTGGTGGATGGCAGAGGAGAAGAGGGTGTCTACTCCTTAGGACCCTTAATAGCAGTTTGGATCCTCCCCAAAGACCCCACCTCACAACTACACCCTCATCCACTGGTGGAAGAAGAAAGGGATCTGGGGTGCTGAGACCTGGCTGCCCTGTGGTTGGGGTCTCCCAGGCCCTGGTTCCTCCTTGGCCTCAGGACTTTTTCCTGAGTTTGGTGGGAGTGACAGGCTGAAATCCCACCTCCTCATAAACCCAGGTCAACAAGTGGACACTCTGGGGAGATCCCAGGAAGATGTAGCTGTTTCTTCTCCACACCTGGGAGGTGAGGACATATGCCTTCCTCCTTGGATAGCAAGTTGGTAACATGCCCCAGCTCTGTAGCCCTGGGGACACTGGGGGTAGCCTGTGGTGGAGGGGCAGGCTCTGCCTGGTCACAGTGCACCTGGCTGAGGAGCCCTGGGAACTATGAGAGATCCCGGGCCTGTGGTAGGACTTTCTTCTCACCCTTCAATGAGCACCACACAGGAGCCTATGGGACTCCTGTCAGGGTCAGAAGACCCAGTGCAGCATGGCAGTCTGCACGTGCCTGGGGAGGTCTGGAGAAGGGGAGAAGAGAAAGGGGAGACCTAGGCTTCCCGGGACTGAGCACAGAGGAAACAAGATTTAGAGACCAGGCGTGGGGTCCCTATTTAGAAAGCAGGGGACAAAGAGGCCCTTGGCTCCAGCAGGGGCTAGATGGGAAACTCAAACACCATGGTCACATTGTGACCCCAAATCCCTGATGCCCAGGACAGCACCCCCAATGGAATCATTCAATTCAAGGAACAAGAATCAGAAACTGAATTTGACCAAGGCTCTTCAGGTCTCTGACTTGAACCAGTGGGGGCAGAGGTCATTAGGTCTAATGAAAGGTTAGACTGGAGGACAGTCAGTCTTGAGGGCACTGACACCTCTCCAAGCAGCTGTGCCTGCCCCTCCCCCACCCATTATGACATCAATAACATCCTGGATACAAAGGAGAGAGGGTGGGCGGAGCCCCAACAGACTACCTGGAGACACTTCTCAGACCACCAGGGGAGAGGACACAGTGAGGCACAGGACATGGCGCCCTGTTTCCAAGAGGAAGAACCCATGAAACCTACAGATCGGCGCCAATGTCACATCAGAACAGGAGACATCTGAGAACAGTGAGGAATAAGACATTAATTGGTGACACAGGACCTTTGCCCAGTGGTACTCAGTCCACTCAGGGTCCTGTGGATGAGTGCCCCATGCCCAGGAGTACCCAGTCCCCTCTGGGACCTTAGTGCCTTGGGGCACATGTGACGTGCACCTCCATCACCAGTGCTGTTTCCTCGTGGTCTTGTGGGAGAGCAGATCACACCTAAAAGTGCTCATTTTTCTCTAGTTTTCTGTGAGATGTGGCTACAGCACCAGGACTCAGTCACTCTGAGTACTGAGGCTGAGGGCCCCTCTCCCACAAGAGCTCAGTCTGCATGGCTCCCTTGGATGAGCACAATTAGTCCCTCAGGGCTCAGTGTTGTCTGGATCCTATGGTTGAGCGCCCCTCACCCAGCAGTGCTCAGAGACACCGGAGTGTGGAGGTGAGTACGCTGGCCCCTCAGTGCAGTCTATCCTAGTTCCTGCCAGTGAGGGACACTCTGTCACCTGAGCTGAGTCTGCCCTGATACCTATGGATGAGCACCTCTCCTCCTCAAATCACCAGAGTCCTCTGGATCCTATGGGTGAGCAATGCTCAGACAGACTGAATGTTGAGGGTGAGCACGCCTGGCCCATGGGGGCTCAGTTTTCCCTAGTTCCTTTGAGTGAGTGCCCTTAACAGTGGTGAGTCTGCCCTGGTTCCTATAGGGGAGCTTTACTAGCAGCAAGGACCCCAGTGTGCTCTGGATCCTGTGAGTGAGCAGTCCTTGCCCAGCAGTGATCAGTGTCCTCAGCGTCCTCCAGGTACATGGCTTACGCCCACCACTGTTCATTTTCCTCAAGGTCCTGTTAGTGAGGTCCCCTTGCCCATTGTTCATTCTGCACTGCAGGCTACGGATGAGCACCACAAGCCAAGCAGGGCTCAGTCTCCTCAGGGTCATGTGGATGGGTGGGTTCTGTCACCTTTCACTATTTAATCCCCAGGTGATGCCAACAAGCACCCTTCATGTATCAATCCCAAGTGTTGTCTGGGTCATGAAAGTGAGAAACCCTCATGCTCAAGCTCACCCATGTTCAATTGCCTCAGGGTCCTGTGGGTGAGCAAAACTTAACCAGCAGAGCTCAGACAGACCCGAGTGTGGAGAATGAGCAGAACTGGCACAAGGTGGTTCTGTCTCCCCTGGTTCCTGTGACTCATGCCACTAATTCAGCAGTGCTAGGTCTGCCCTGGTTCCTATGGGTGAGCTCCAAGGAGACTCCAGTCCCCAGTGTATTCTAGGCACTGTGGGGCAGTGCCCCTCACCCAGCAGTGATCATTGAGCTCAGTGGACTCCAGGTATGAGCACCCCCCACGACCACCCCACCTCCCCATGCTCAGGTTACTCAAGGTCATGCTTTAAGGGGGGCACCTAGCCTATTATTACACATCAGAATTATGGCCTGCAGGTGAGCATCACTTGCCCAGGAGTGCTCAGTGTTCTCAGGGATCCGTGGATAGCGTCTGAGGTCTGAGGTCCAGTCTCCACTGAGTACTATGGGTAAACGCCCCTGGCCCACTATATACCAGTCTACACTGAGGCCTGCGGAGAGGGGCCATCGCCCATGAAAACCCAGTATCTTCTCAATCTGGAAGCTGAGAGCCTCTCAGATATGTGCACCCAGGTTCAGCAGGTGAGGGCCCTTCCCCAAAGTGCTCAGTGTCCTCAAGGTCTAATCAGTGAAACCTGTCATTTATTGCCAATCAGTAATCAATCTCCTCTAAGGCCTGAGAGGGAGCACCTCTCATCCACCAGCCCCAGATAAATGAGGAGGTCTAGGTAAGCACTTTAGGCGCTAATGCACATGTCTACTCTGCACTGCACAAGAAGAGGCCCATGAAAATGAGACCCAAGTGTCCTCAGTGTCCTGAGAATGACCACCACTACAATACTCTGATCAGTGTTCTATAGGGGATCTCTGATCCGCTAGCACAACTTAGTGGGTACTGGGGACATTGTGGGTGGTGCCCTCTTGCTCCAGTCATCAGACTCCCAAAGAGCCCTTGTATGCCACAGCTCAGAGACCTCTGAGTACAATGGAAGAGCACTACTCCATTCCAGGGCCCAATCCCAACTCATACCAAAAAACCTCATGCCTGGGGACTACACTTGTGGGAGTGGTGTCTTTCCCTGTCAGGATGGGGCAGCCTCTTTGCACAGAGGAGTGAAGGGAACATGTGCACGCTCCCCAGGCAGTTCTCAGTGTGCTAAGGGGGAGCACAGGGTGCGCGCCACCACCCCCATCGCCTGGTCCTAGCCCTGTTACCTTTGCCCAGGGTCCTGCTGGGAAGGGTCCCTAGATCCTGAGCATTCCTTCTGCAATGTCAAGATCTCCAGGGACAGGCCGCCAGGCGCTATCTTGGCCCCAGGGAAGAACCCTGTGGGACCTCTGGATCCGGAGCAAAGCCCACAGCCCACCTCCGCAGGCAGGACTGTGGCAGATTTGGCAAAGGACATGTCCCCACCATCATGGGGGACCTGCTGAGACCGGTGAAAGGGCACCACTGTTCCACCCTGGCCCAGGTAACTGAGACATGGGGCTGAGGGATCCTCTGCAGAAGGCGCCTGGGACTCTGAGCCCTGTGGGTGAGCGCCCCTCACCCAGCAGTGCTCAGGCTGCCTTGAGTGTGCAGGGGAGCAGCCCTGGCCCTCAGGGGACTCAGGCTTCCCTAGTTCCTAGGGGTGAGCGCCCCTCCCTCAGGCAGGGCTGGGCCTGTCCTGGTGGCTGTGGGTGAGCACCCCTCCCTCCCTCCTTGGCAGCCTCCAGTCCTCCCTGTGCTCTGGGCCCTGCTGGTGAGCACCCCTGGCCAGGCAGTTCTCAGTGCGCTGGGAGGGGGGGGGGAGCTGAGGGTGCCGCCTCCACCCCCATCGCCTGGTCCCAGCACTGTTCCCTTTCCCCAGGGTCCTGCTTGGGAGGGTCCCTGGATCCTGAGCATTCCTTCAGCAATGTGGCCTTTGGGTGAGCGCCCCTTGCCCATCAGTGCCCAGTGTCTTCAGGGTCCTGTGGGTGAGAGCTCCCGACTCTGGAGGGGCGGCCCAGCAGGCTTCTTGTCCTGGGTGGGGGGTGGCGGCTGCAGGTGAGCGCCCCTCGCCCGCCTGAGCGCGGTGTGCAGGGGCCTCTGGGGTGAGCCCCCCAGGCTCGCTATGGACCAATGACC
Organism: Marmota monax; assembly: GCF_021218885.2. NCBI lineage: Eukaryota > Metazoa > Chordata > Mammalia > Rodentia > Sciuridae > Marmota > Marmota monax. The sequence goes on along the minus strand of NW_026692760.1, from coordinate 53,141 downwards.
TCTGGGGCCCGCGGGTGAGCGCCCCTCGCCCTCGCGTCCCCAGTGTCCTCCATGTACCGAGGCTGAGCGCCCCTGGCTCTCAGTCCCCTCTGGGTCCTGGGGGTGAGCGCCCCTCACCCAGCAGTGCTCCCTGGGTCTTCTCTGGGGCCTGTGGGGGGCGCCCCTCCCTGGCCAGTGCTCAGTCTGCCCTGGGCCCTGTGGGTGAGCGCCCCTCGCCTGCCAGGGCTCAGTGTCCTCTGGGCCCTGTGGGTGAGCGCCCCTCTCCCGCCAGGACCCAGTCTCCTCTGAGCCTTAATGCCACCTGGTGCCAGGGGAGTGAACTTGCGTGGGTGGTGCCTCTCCCTGCCAGGCTGGGACATGGGACACCCTCTTGGGACAGAGGGGTGAAGGGTCCCTGTGCACGCTCCCTGGGGAACTTGGAGCCACGTGGCTTGTCCCTCCTCTTGGCCAACACCTGGCTTGCTCCTCCTTTGGTGAGGCCCTTCAGGCAGGATTGTCCACAAAACCTGCTACCCCAAGACCTCCATAAGGGGATCTCAACTCCAAGGGAACTGAGGACCGGACCCGGACCCATCCCACCTGCGACATCATCTTCTGGCCTTTTGGCCCATGGGGCTGTGCTCCTGTGCACGCCTGCCACATGCCCAGCATTGTGGAGGTCCCAGGACCCTTGCCTGCAGGGCCAATTTCCAAGGCTTGTCAGGATCTCCAGGGACAGGCCGCCAGGCGCTCTCTTGGCCCCAGGGAAGAACCCTGTGGGACCTCTGGATCCAGAGCAAAGCCCACCGCCCACCTCCACAGGCAGGACTGTGGCAGATTTGGCAGAGGACATCTCCCCACCGTCATGGAGGACCTGCTGAGACCTATGAAAAGGGCATCACTGTCCCACCCTGGCCCAGGTAAGGGAGACTTGGGGCTGAGGGCATCTCCCCAAAAGGGGCCCAGGACTCTGAGCCCTGTGGGTGAGCGCCCCTGGCCCACTGGCACTCACTCTCCAGGGTTGCTGCAGGTGAGCTCCCTCAGCCCCCCAGTGCTCAGGCTGCTCTGGGTTCTGGGGGTGAGCGCCACTCACCCAGCAGTGCTCCGGGCGGCCCTGAGTGAGGAGGGGAGCCGCCCTGGCCCTCCAGGGGCTCAGGCTTCCTTCCTTCCTGGGGATGAGCACCCCTCCCTTGGGCAGTGCTGGGACTGGCCTGCTGGCTGTGGGTGAGCGCCCCAGGCGGCCTGCAGTCCCCAGGGCGCTCTGGGCCCTGCTTATGAGCGCCCCTAGCCATGCAGTGCTCAGTGTGCTCTGGGGTGCTGCTGGTGCGCCTGGCGGCCCCCGCCCCAACTCCCTGGGGTCACAGCCCTGTTCCCTTTCCCCAGGCTCCTGCTGGGAGGGCCCTTGTGTCCCTGGCATTCATTAGGCACTGCATGCTGCGGGTGAGCTCCCCTCGCCCGCCAGTGGCCAGTGTCCTCGTGGTCCTGTGGGTGAGCCGCCTGCCTTGTGGTGGGGCCAAGAAGACTTCCTTGTCCTCCGGGGCCTGGGGGTGAGCGCCCCTCGCCCGCCAGTGCCCAGTGTCCTCGGGGTCCTGTGTGTGAGCCGCCTGCCTTGTGGGGGGGCCCAGCAGGCTTCCTTGTCCTCCAGGGCCTGCGGGTGAGCGCCCCTTGACCGCAGGTCCCCGGTGTGCCCGGGCCTCTGGGGTTAGCCCCCCTGGCGCGAGAGGGACCAGTGACCTCTGGGGCCCCTCGGGTGAGCGCCCCTTGCCGCGGGTCCCCGGTGTCCTCTGTGTCCCCAGGCTGAGCGCCCCTGGCCCTCTGTCCCCTCTGGGTCCTGAGGGGTGAGCGCCCCTCGCCCAGCAATGCCCATAGGTTCTCCTCTGGGGCCCGTGGGTGGTGCCCCTCCTTCGCCAGTGCTCAGTCCGCCTGGGCCCTGTGGGTGAGCGCCCCTCGCCCTGCAGTGCTCAGTGTGCTCTGGGGTGCTGCTGGTGCAGGCCTGGCGTCCCCTGCCCCAACTCCCTGGGGTCGCAGCCCTGTTCCCTTTCCCCAGGCTCCTGCTGGGAGGGCCCTTGTGTCCCTGGCATTCATTCCGCACTGCGTGCTGCGGGTGAGCGCCCCTCGCCCGCCAGTACCCAGTGTCCTCGTGGTCCTGTGGGTGAGCCGCCTGCCTTGTGGTGGGGCCCAGCAGACTTGCTTGTCCTCCGGGGCCTGCGGGGGAGCGCTCCTCGCCTGCCAGTGCCCAGTGTCCTCGGGGTCCTGTGGGTGAGCCGCCTTCCTGTGGGGGGGCCCAGCAGGCTTCCTTGTCCTCCGGGGCCTGTGGTGAGCTCCCCTCGCCCGCAGGTCCTCGGTGTGCCCGGGCCTCTGTGGTTAGCCCCCCTGGCGTGCCAGGGACCAGTGACCTCTGGGGCCCCTCGGGTGAGCGCCCCTTGCCGCGGGTCCCCGGTGTCCTCTGTGTCCCCTGGCTCAGCGCCCCCGGCCCTCAGTCCCCTCTGGGTCCTGAGGGGTGAGCGCCCCTCGCCCAGCAGTGCCCAGTGGGTCTCCTCTGGGGCCCGTGGGTGGTGCCCCTCCCTCGCCAGTGCTCAGTCTGCCCTGGGCCCTGTGGGTGAGCGCCCCTCGCCTGCCAGGGCTCAGTGTCCTCTGGGCCTGTGGGGGAGTTCCCCTTGCCTGCCAGGGCCCAGTCTCCTCTGAGCCCTGAGGCCACAGGCGCCTGGGGAGCGAACTGTGTGGCTGGGGTCTTGCTCTCCCAGGCTGGGAGACCCTGTTTGGCCTGAGGGCTGAAGAGTCCCTGCTGAGGACGCCACCCTGGAGACTTGGCGCAAGGTGGAGAGCTCCTCCTGGCCAACACCTGGCTTTTGGCCTTTGGTGCGGCCCTGCAGGCAGGCTTGTGCTCAAAACCTGGGACCCCAAGAACTCTGTTAGGGGATCTCAACTCCCAGAGCACCCTGGACCCGGATCCATCCGGCCCGACACACCATTTTCTGGCCTTTCGGCCCATGGGGCTGCGCTCCTCTGCATGACCCCAACCTGCCCAGGATTGCGGAGGTCCCTGGCACCAGTGGATGCGGGGCCAATTTCCAAGGCCTGTGGGGATCTCCTGGGACACACCACCGGGCGCTATCTGGGTCCCAGGGAAGAACCCTTTGGGACACTCGGATCCGGAGCAACGCCCACCTGGGCAGGAGCGGGGCATATTTGGCAGAGGACATCTCCCCACCGTCATGGAAGACCTGCTGAGACCTGTGAAAAGGGCACCACTGTCCCACCCTGACCCAGGTAAGGGAGACTTGGGGCTGAGGGCATCTCCCCAAAAGGGGCCCAGGACTCTGAGCCCTGTGGGTGAGCGCCCCTGGCCCACTGGCACTCACTCTCCAGGGTTGCTGCGGGTGAGCTCCCTCAGCCCCCCAGTGCTCAGGCTGCTAGGGGTTCTGGGGGTGAGCGCCCCTCACCCAGCAGTGCTCCGGGCGGCCCTGAGTGTGGAGGGGAGCCCGCCTGGCCCTCGGGGGACTCAGGCTTCCTTAGTTCCTGGGGATGAGCACCCCTCCCTTGGGCAGTGCTGGGCCTGGCCTGCTGGCTGTGGGTGAGCGCCCCAGGCGGCCTGCAGTCCCCAGGGCGCTCTGGGCCCTGCTGGTGAGCGCCCCTCGCCCTGCAGTGCTCAGTGTGCTCTGGGGTGCTGCTGGTGTGTGCCTGGCGGCCCCCGCCCCAACTCCATGGGGTCCCAGCCCTGTTCCCTTTCCCCAGGCTCCTGCTGGGAGGGCCCCTGGGTCCCTGGCATTCATTCGGCACTGCGTGCTGCGGGTGAGCGCCCCTAGCCCGCCAGTGGCCAGTGTCCTCTTGGTCCTGTGGGTGAGCTGCCTGCCTTGTGGTGGGGCCCAGCAGACTTGCCTGTCCTCCGGGGCCTGCGGGTGAGCCGCCTGCCTTGTGGTGGGGCCCAGCAGACTTCCTTGTCCTCCGGGGCCTGTGGGTGAGCGCCCCTCGCCCGCCAGTACCCAGTGTCCTCGGGGTCCTGTGGGTGAGCCGCCTGCCTTGTGGGGGGGCCCAGCAGGCTTCCTTGTCCTCCGGGGCCTGCGGGTGAGCACCCCTCGCCCGCAGGTCCTCGGTGTGCCCTGGCCTCTGGGGTTAGCCCCTCTGGCGCGCCAGGGACCAGTGACCTCTGGGGCCCCTCGGGTGAGCGCCCCTTGCCGCGGGTCCCCGGTGTCCTCTGTGTCCCCAGGCTGAGCGCCCCTGGCCCTCTGTCCCCTCTGGGTCCTGAGGGGTGAGCGCCCCTCGCCCAGCAATGCCCATAGGTTCTCCTCTGGGGCCCGTGGGTGGTGCCCCTCCTTCGCCAGTGCTCAGTCCGCCTGGGCCCTGTGGGTGAGCGCCCCTCGCCCTGCAGTGCTCAGTGTGCTCTGGGGTGCTGCTGGTGCAGGCCTGGCGTCCCCTGCCCCAACTCCCTGGGGTCGCAGCCCTGTTCCCTTTCCCCAGGCTCCTGCTGGGAGGGCCCTTGTGTCCCTGGCATTCATTCCGCACTGCGTGCTGCGGGTGAGCGCCCCTCGCCCGCCAGTGGCCAGTGTCCTCTTGGTCCTGTGGGTGAGCCGCCTGCCTTGTGGGGGGGCCCAGCAGGCTTCCTTGTCCTCCGGGGCCTGCGGGTGAGCGCTCCTCGCCTGCCAGTGCCCAGTGTCCTCGGGGTCCTGTGGGTGAGCCGCCTTCCTGTGGGGGGGCCCAGCAGGCTTCCTTGTCCTCCGGGGCCTGTGGTGAGCTCCCCTCGCCCGCAGGTCCTCGGTGTGCCCGGGCCTCTGTGGTTAGCCCCCCTGGCGTGCCAGGGACCAGTGACCTCTGGGGCCCCTCGGGTGAGCGCCCCTTGCCGCGGGTCCCCGGTGTCCTCTGTGTCCCCTGGCTCAGCGCCCCCGGCCCTCAGTCCCCTCTGGGTCCTGAGGGGTGAGCGCCCCTCGCCCAGCAGTGCCCAGTGGGTCTCCTCTGGGGCCCGTGGGTGGTGCCCCTCCCTCGCCAGTGCTCAGTCTGCCCTGGGCCCTGTGGGTGAGCGCCCCTCGCCTGCCAGGGCTCAGTGTCCTCTGGGCCTGTGGGGGAGTTCCCCTTGCCTGCCAGGGCCCAGTCTCCTCTGAGCCCTGAGGCCACAGGCGCCTGGGGAGCGAACTGTGTGGCTGGGGTCTTGCTCTCCCAGGCTGGGAGACCCTGTTTGGCCTGAGGGCTGAAGAGTCCCTGCTGAGGACGCCACCCTGGAGACTTGGCGCAAGGTGGAGAGCTCCTCCTGGCCAACACCTGGCTTTTGGCCTTTGGTGCGGCCCTGCAGGCAGGCTTGTGCTCAAAACCTGGGACCCCAAGAACTCTGTTAGGGGATCTCAACTCCCAGAGCACCCTGGACCCGGATCCATCCGGCCCGACACACCATTTTCTGGCCTTTCGGCCCATGGGGCTGCGCTCCTGTGCATGACCCCAACCTGCCCAGGATTGCGGAGGTCCCTGGCACCAGTGGATGCGGGGCCAATTTCCAAGGCCTGTGGGGATCTCCTGGGACACACCACCGGGCGCTATCTGGGTCCCAGGGAAGAACCCTTTGGGACACTCGGATCCGGAGCAACGCCCACCTGGGCAGGAGCGGGGCATATTTGGCAGAGGACATCTCCCCACCGTCATGGAAGACCTGCTGAGACCTGTGAAAAGGGCACCACTGTCCCACCCTGACCCAGGTAAGGGAGACTTGGGGCTGAGGGCATCTCCCCAAAAGGGGCCCAGGACTCTGAGCCCTGTGGGTGAGCGCCCCTGGCCCACTGGCACTCACTCTCCAGGGTTGCTGCGGGTGAGCTCCCTCAGCCCCCCAGTGCTCAGGCTGCTAGGGGTTCTGGGGGTGAGCGCCCCTCACCCAGCAGTGCTCCGGGCGGCCCTGAGTGTGGAGGGGAGCCCGCCTGGCCCTCGGGGGACTCAGGCTTCCTTAGTTCCTGGGGATGAGCACCCCTCCCTTGGGCAGTGCTGGGCCTGGCCTGCTGGCTGTGGGTGAGCGCCCCAGGCGGCCTGCAGTCCCCAGGGCGCTCTGGGCCCTGCTGGTGAGCGCCCCTCGCCCTGCAGTGCTCAGTGTGCTCTGGGGTGCTGCTGGTGTGTGCCTGGCGGCCCCCGCCCCAACTCCATGGGGTCCCAGCCCTGTTCCCTTTCCCCAGGCTCCTGCTGGGAGGGCCCCTGGGTCCCTGGCATTCATTCGGCACTGCGTGCTGCGGGTGAGCGCCCCTAGCCCGCCAGTGGCCAGTGTCCTCTTGGTCCTGTGGGTGAGCTGCCTGCCTTGTGGTGGGGCCCAGCAGACTTGCCTGTCCTCCGGGGCCTGCGGGTGAGCCGCCTGCCTTGTGGTGGGGCCCAGCAGACTTCCTTGTCCTCCGGGGCCTGTGGGTGAGCGCCCCTCGCCCGCCAGTACCCAGTGTCCTCGGGGTCCTGTGGGTGAGCCGCCTGCCTTGTGGGGGGGCCCAGCAGGCTTCCTTGTCCTCCGGGGCCTGCGGGTGAGCACCCCTCGCCCGCAGGTCCTCGGTGTGCCCTGGCCTCTGGGGTTAGCCCCTCTGGCGCGCCAGGGACCAGTGACCTCTGGGGCCCCTCGGGTGAGCGCCCCTTGCCGCGGGTCCCCGGTGTCCTCTGTGTCCCCAGGCTGAGCGCCCCTGGCCCTCTGTCCCCTCTGGGTCCTGAGGGGTGAGCGCCCCTCGCCCAGCAATGCCCATAGGTTCTCCTCTGGGGCCCGTGGGTGGTGCCCCTCCTTCGCCAGTGCTCAGTCCGCCTGGGCCCTGTGGGTGAGCGCCCCTCGCCCTGCAGTGCTCAGTGTGCTCTGGGGTGCTGCTGGTGCAGGCCTGGCGTCCCCTGCCCCAACTCCCTGGGGTCGCAGCCCTGTTCCCTTTCCCCAGGCTCCTGCTGGGAGGGCCCTTGTGTCCCTGGCATTCATTCCGCACTGCGTGCTGCGGGTGAGCGCCCCTCGCCCGCCAGTGGCCAGTGTCCTCTTGGTCCTGTGGGTGAGCCGCCTGCCTTGTGGGGGGGCCCAGCAGGCTTCCTTGTCCTCCGGGGCCTGCGGGTGAGCGCTCCTCGCCTGCCAGTGCCCAGTGTCCTCGGGGTCCTGTGGGTGAGCCGCCTTCCTGTGGGGGGGCCCAGCAGGCTTCCTTGTCCTCCGGGGCCTGTGGTGAGCTCCCCTCGCCCGCAGGTCCTCGGTGTGCCCGGGCCTCTGTGGTTAGCCCCCCTGGCGTGCCAGGGACCAGTGACCTCTGGGGCCCCTCGGGTGAGCGCCCCTTGCCGCGGGTCCCCGGTGTCCTCTGTGTCCCCTGGCTCAGCGCCCCCGGCCCTCAGTCCCCTCTGGGTCCTGAGGGGTGAGCGCCCCTCGCCCAGCAGTGCCCAGTGGGTCTCCTCTGGGGCCCGTGGGTGGTGCCCCTCCCTCGCCAGTGCTCAGTCTGCCCTGGGCCCTGTGGGTGAGCGCCCCTCGCCTGCCAGGGCTCAGTGTCCTCTGGGCCTGTGGGGGAGTTCCCCTTGCCTGCCAGGGCCCAGTCTCCTCTGAGCCCTGAGGCCACAGGCGCCTGGGGAGCGAACTGTGTGGCTGGGGTCTTGCTCTCCCAGGCTGGGAGACCCTGTTTGGCCTGAGGGCTGAAGAGTCCCTGCTGAGGACGCCACCCTGGAGACTTGGCGCAAGGTGGAGAGCTCCTCCTGGCCAACACCTGGCTTTTGGCCTTTGGTGCGGCCCTGCAGGCAGGCTTGTGCTCAAAACCTGGGACCCCAAGAACTCTGTTAGGGGATCTCAACTCCCAGAGCACCCTGGACCCGGATCCATCCGGCCCGACACACCATTTTCTGGCCTTTCGGCCCATGGGGCTGCGCTCCTGTGCATGACCCCAACCTGCCCAGGATTGCGGAGGTCCCTGGCACCAGTGGATGCGGGGCCAATTTCCAAGGCCTGTGGGGATCTCCTGGGACACACCACCGGGCGCTATCTGGGTCCCAGGGAAGAACCCTTTGGGACACTCGGATCCGGAGCAACGCCCACCTGGGCAGGAGCGGGGCATATTTGGCAGAGGACATCTCCCCACCGTCATGGAAGACCTGCTGAGACCTGTGAAAAGGGCACCACTGTCCCACCCTGACCCAGGTAAGGGAGACTTGGGGCTGAGGGCATCTCCCCAAAAGGGGCCCAGGACTCTGAGCCCTGTGGGTGAGCGCCCCTGGCCCACTGGCACTCACTCTCCAGGGTTGCTGCGGGTGAGCTCCCTCAGCCCCCCAGTGCTCAGGCTGCTAGGGGTTCTGGGGGTGAGCGCCCCTCACCCAGCAGTGCTCCGGGCGGCCCTGAGTGTGGAGGGGAGCCCGCCTGGCCCTCGGGGGACTCAGGCTTCCTTAGTTCCTGGGGATGAGCACCCCTCCCTTGGGCAGTGCTGGGCCTGGCCTGCTGGCTGTGGGTGAGCGCCCCAGGCGGCCTGCAGTCCCCAGGGCGCTCTGGGCCCTGCTGGTGAGCGCCCCTCGCCCTGCAGTGCTCAGTGTGCTCTGGGGTGCTGCTGGTGTGTGCCTGGCGGCCCCCGCCCCAACTCCATGGGGTCCCAGCCCTGTTCCCTTTCCCCAGGCTCCTGCTGGGAGGGCCCCTGGGTCCCTGGCATTCATTCGGCACTGCGTGCTGCGGGTGAGCGCCCCTAGCCCGCCAGTGGCCAGTGTCCTCTTGGTCCTGTGGGTGAGCTGCCTGCCTTGTGGTGGGGCCCAGCAGACTTGCCTGTCCTCCGGGGCCTGCGGGTGAGCCGCCTGCCTTGTGGTGGGGCCCAGCAGACTTCCTTGTCCTCCGGGGCCTGTGGGTGAGCGCCCCTCGCCCGCCAGTACCCAGTGTCCTCGGGGTCCTGTGGGTGAGCCGCCTGCCTTGTGGGGGGGCCCAGCAGGCTTCCTTGTCCTCCGGGGCCTGCGGGTGAGCACCCCTCGCCCGCAGGTCCTCGGTGTGCCCTGGCCTCTGGGGTTAGCCCCTCTGGCGCGCCAGGGACCAGTGACCTCTGGGGCCCCTCGGGTGAGCGCCCCTTGCCGCGGGTCCCCGGTGTCCTCTGTGTCCCCAGGCTGAGCGCCCCTGGCCCTCTGTCCCCTCTGGGTCCTGAGGGGTGAGCGCCCCTCGCCCAGCAATGCCCATAGGTTCTCCTCTGGGGCCCGTGGGTGGTGCCCCTCCTTCGCCAGTGCTCAGTCCGCCTGGGCCCTGTGGGTGAGCGCCCCTCGCCCTGCAGTGCTCAGTGTGCTCTGGGGTGCTGCTGGTGCAGGCCTGGCGTCCCCTGCCCCAACTCCCTGGGGTCGCAGCCCTGTTCCCTTTCCCCAGGCTCCTGCTGGGAGGGCCCTTGTGTCCCTGGCATTCATTCCGCACTGCGTGCTGCGGGTGAGCGCCCCTCGCCCGCCAGTGGCCAGTGTCCTCTTGGTCCTGTGGGTGAGCCGCCTGCCTTGTGGGGGGGCCCAGCAGGCTTCCTTGTCCTCCGGGGCCTGCGGGTGAGCGCTCCTCGCCTGCCAGTGCCCAGTGTCCTCGGGGTCCTGTGGGTGAGCCGCCTTCCTGTGGGGGGGCCCAGCAGGCTTCCTTGTCCTCCGGGGCCTGTGGTGAGCTCCCCTCGCCCGCAGGTCCTCGGTGTGCCCGGGCCTCTGTGGTTAGCCCCCCTGGCGTGCCAGGGACCAGTGACCTCTGGGGCCCCTCGGGTGAGCGCCCCTTGCCGCGGGTCCCCGGTGTCCTCTGTGTCCCCTGGCTCAGCGCCCCCGGCCCTCAGTCCCCTCTGGGTCCTGAGGGGTGAGCGCCCCTCGCCCAGCAGTGCCCAGTGGGTCTCCTCTGGGGCCCGTGGGTGGTGCCCCTCCCTCGCCAGTGCTCAGTCTGCCCTGGGCCCTGTGGGTGAGCGCCCCTCGCCTGCCAGGGCTCAGTGTCCTCTGGGCCTGTGGGGGAGTTCCCCTTGCCTGCCAGGGCCCAGTCTCCTCTGAGCCCTGAGGCCACAGGCGCCTGGGGAGCGAACTGTGTGGCTGGGGTCTTGCTCTCCCAGGCTGGGAGACCCTGTTTGGCCTGAGGGCTGAAGAGTCCCTGCTGAGGACGCCACCCTGGAGACTTGGCGCAAGGTGGAGAGCTCCTCCTGGCCAACACCTGGCTTTTGGCCTTTGGTGCGGCCCTGCAGGCAGGCTTGTGCTCAAAACCTGGGACCCCAAGAACTCTGTTAGGGGATCTCAACTCCCAGAGCACCCTGGACCCGGATCCATCCGGCCCGACACACCATTTTCTGGCCTTTCGGCCCATGGGGCTGCGCTCCTGTGCATGACCCCAACCTGCCCAGGATTGCGGAGGTCCCTGGCACCAGTGGATGCGGGGCCAATTTCCAAGGCCTGTGGGGATCTCCTGGGACACACCACCGGGCGCTATCTGGGTCCCAGGGAAGAACCCTTTGGGACACTCGGATCCGGAGCAACGCCCACCTGGGCAGGAGCGGGGCATATTTGGCAGAGGACATCTCCCCACCGTCATGGAAGACCTGCTGAGACCTGTGAAAAGGGCACCACTGTCCCACCCTGACCCAGGTAAGGGAGACTTGGGGCTGAGGGCATCTCCCCAAAAGGGGCCCAGGACTCTGAGCCCTGTGGGTGAGCGCCCCTGGCCCACTGGCACTCACTCTCCAGGGTTGCTGCGGGTGAGCTCCCTCAGCCCCCCAGTGCTCAGGCTGCTAGGGGTTCTGGGGGTGAGCGCCCCTCACCCAGCAGTGCTCCGGGCGGCCCTGAGTGTGGAGGGGAGCCCGCCTGGCCCTCGGGGGACTCAGGCTTCCTTAGTTCCTGGGGATGAGCACCCCTCCCTTGGGCAGTGCTGGGCCTGGCCTGCTGGCTGTGGGTGAGCGCCCCAGGCGGCCTGCAGTCCCCAGGGCGCTCTGGGCCCTGCTGGTGAGCGCCCCTCGCCCTGCAGTGCTCAGTGTGCTCTGGGGTGCTGCTGGTGTGTGCCTGGCGGCCCCCGCCCCAACTCCATGGGGTCCCAGCCCTGTTCCCTTTCCCCAGGCTCCTGCTGGGAGGGCCCCTGGGTCCCTGGCATTCATTCGGCACTGCGTGCTGCGGGTGAGCGCCCCTAGCCCGCCAGTGGCCAGTGTCCTCTTGGTCCTGTGGGTGAGCTGCCTGCCTTGTGGTGGGGCCCAGCAGACTTGCCTGTCCTCCGGGGCCTGCGGGTGAGCCGCCTGCCTTGTGGTGGGGCCCAGCAGACTTCCTTGTCCTCCGGGGCCTGTGGGTGAGCGCCCCTCGCCCGCCAGTACCCAGTGTCCTCGGGGTCCTGTGGGTGAGCCGCCTGCCTTGTGGGGGGGCCCAGCAGGCTTCCTTGTCCTCCGGGGCCTGCGGGTGAGCACCCCTCGCCCGCAGGTCCTCGGTGTGCCCTGGCCTCTGGGGTTAGCCCCTCTGGCGCGCCAGGGACCAGTGACCTCTGGGGCCCCTCGGGTGAGCGCCCCTTGCCGCGGGTCCCCGGTGTCCTCTGTGTCCCCAGGCTGAGCGCCCCTGGCCCTCTGTCCCCTCTGGGTCCTGAGGGGTGAGCGCCCCTCGCCCAGCAATGCCCATAGGTTCTCCTCTGGGGCCCGTGGGTGGTGCCCCTCCTTCGCCAGTGCTCAGTCCGCCTGGGCCCTGTGGGTGAGCGCCCCTCGCCCTGCAGTGCTCAGTGTGCTCTGGGGTGCTGCTGGTGCAGGCCTGGCGTCCCCTGCCCCAACTCCCTGGGGTCGCAGCCCTGTTCCCTTTCCCCAGGCTCCTGCTGGGAGGGCCCTTGTGTCCCTGGCATTCATTCCGCACTGCGTGCTGCGGGTGAGCGCCCCTCGCCCGCCAGTGGCCAGTGTCCTCTTGGTCCTGTGGGTGAGCCGCCTGCCTTGTGGGGGGGCCCAGCAGGCTTCCTTGTCCTCCGGGGCCTGCGGGTGAGCGCTCCTCGCCTGCCAGTGCCCAGTGTCCTCGGGGTCCTGTGGGTGAGCCGCCTTCCTGTGGGGGGGCCCAGCAGGCTTCCTTGTCCTCCGGGGCCTGTGGTGAGCTCCCCTCGCCCGCAGGTCCTCGGTGTGCCCGGGCCTCTGTGGTTAGCCCCCCTGGCGTGCCAGGGACCAGTGACCTCTGGGGCCCCTCGGGTGAGCGCCCCTTGCCGCGGGTCCCCGGTGTCCTCTGTGTCCCCTGGCTCAGCGCCCCCGGCCCTCAGTCCCCTCTGGGTCCTGAGGGGTGAGCGCCCCTCGCCCAGCAGTGCCCAGTGGGTCTCCTCTGGGGCCCGTGGGTGGTGCCCCTCCCTCGCCAGTGCTCAGTCTGCCCTGGGCCCTGTGGGTGAGCGCCCCTCGCCTGCCAGGGCTCAGTGTCCTCTGGGCCTGTGGGGGAGTTCCCCTTGCCTGCCAGGGCCCAGTCTCCTCTGAGCCCTGAGGCCACAGGCGCCTGGGGAGCGAACTGTGTGGCTGGGGTCTTGCTCTCCCAGGCTGGGAGACCCTGTTTGGCCTGAGGGCTGAAGAGTCCCTGCTGAGGACGCCACCCTGGAGACTTGGCGCAAGGTGGAGAGCTCCTCCTGGCCAACACCTGGCTTTTGGCCTTTGGTGCGGCCCTGCAGGCAGGCTTGTGCTCAAAACCTGGGACCCCAAGAACTCTGTTAGGGGATCTCAACTCCCAGAGCACCCTGGACCCGGATCCATCCGGCCCGACACACCATTTTCTGGCCTTTCGGCCCATGGGGCTGCGCTCCTGTGCATGACCCCAACCTGCCCAGGATTGCGGAGGTCCCTGGCACCAGTGGATGCGGGGCCAATTTCCAAGGCCTGTGGGGATCTCCTGGGACACACCACCGGGCGCTATCTGGGTCCCAGGGAAGAACCCTTTGGGACACTCGGATCCGGAGCAACGCCCACCTGGGCAGGAGCGGGGCATATTTGGCAGAGGACATCTCCCCACCGTCATGGAAGACCTGCTGAGACCTGTGAAAAGGGCACCACTGTCCCACCCTGACCCAGGTAAGGGAGACTTGGGGCTGAGGGCATCTCCCCAAAAGGGGCCCAGGACTCTGAGCCCTGTGGGTGAGCGCCCCTGGCCCACTGGCACTCACTCTCCAGGGTTGCTGCGGGTGAGCTCCCTCAGCCCCCCAGTGCTCAGGCTGCTAGGGGTTCTGGGGGTGAGCGCCCCTCACCCAGCAGTGCTCCGGGCGGCCCTGAGTGTGGAGGGGAGCCCGCCTGGCCCTCGGGGGACTCAGGCTTCCTTAGTTCCTGGGGATGAGCACCCCTCCCTTGGGCAGTGCTGGGCCTGGCCTGCTGGCTGTGGGTGAGCGCCCCAGGCGGCCTGCAGTCCCCAGGGCGCTCTGGGCCCTGCTGGTGAGCGCCCCTCGCCCTGCAGTGCTCAGTGTGCTCTGGGGTGCTGCTGGTGTGTGCCTGGCGGCCCCCGCCCCAACTCCATGGGGTCCCAGCCCTGTTCCCTTTCCCCAGGCTCCTGCTGGGAGGGCCCCTGGGTCCCTGGCATTCATTCGGCACTGCGTGCTGCGGGTGAGCGCCCCTAGCCCGCCAGTGGCCAGTGTCCTCTTGGTCCTGTGGGTGAGCTGCCTGCCTTGTGGTGGGGCCCAGCAGACTTGCCTGTCCTCCGGGGCCTGCGGGTGAGCCGCCTGCCTTGTGGTGGGGCCCAGCAGACTTCCTTGTCCTCCGGGGCCTGTGGGTGAGCGCCCCTCGCCCGCCAGTACCCAGTGTCCTCGGGGTCCTGTGGGTGAGCCGCCTGCCTTGTGGGGGGGCCCAGCAGGCTTCCTTGTCCTCCGGGGCCTGCGGGTGAGCACCCCTCGCCCGCAGGTCCTCGGTGTGCCCTGGCCTCTGGGGTTAGCCCCTCTGGCGCGCCAGGGACCAGTGACCTCTGGGGCCCCTCGGGTGAGCGCCCCTTGCCGCGGGTCCCCGGTGTCCTCTGTGTCCCCAGGCTGAGCGCCCCTGGCCCTCTGTCCCCTCTGGGTCCTGAGGGGTGAGCGCCCCTCGCCCAGCAATGCCCATAGGTTCTCCTCTGGGGCCCGTGGGTGGTGCCCCTCCTTCGCCAGTGCTCAGTCCGCCTGGGCCCTGTGGGTGAGCGCCCCTCGCCCTGCAGTGCTCAGTGTGCTCTGGGGTGCTGCTGGTGCAGGCCTGGCGTCCCCTGCCCCAACTCCCTGGGGTCGCAGCCCTGTTCCCTTTCCCCAGGCTCCTGCTGGGAGGGCCCTTGTGTCCCTGGCATTCATTCCGCACTGCGTGCTGCGGGTGAGCGCCCCTCGCCCGCCAGTGGCCAGTGTCCTCTTGGTCCTGTGGGTGAGCCGCCTGCCTTGTGGGGGGGCCCAGCAGGCTTCCTTGTCCTCCGGGGCCTGCGGGTGAGCGCTCCTCGCCTGCCAGTGCCCAGTGTCCTCGGGGTCCTGTGGGTGAGCCGCCTTCCTGTGGGGGGGCCCAGCAGGCTTCCTTGTCCTCCGGGGCCTGTGGTGAGCTCCCCTCGCCCGCAGGTCCTCGGTGTGCCCGGGCCTCTGTGGTTAGCCCCCCTGGCGTGCCAGGGACCAGTGACCTCTGGGGCCCCTCGGGTGAGCGCCCCTTGCCGCGGGTCCCCGGTGTCCTCTGTGTCCCCTGGCTCAGCGCCCCCGGCCCTCAGTCCCCTCTGGGTCCTGAGGGGTGAGCGCCCCTCGCCCAGCAGTGCCCAGTGGGTCTCCTCTGGGGCCCGTGGGTGGTGCCCCTCCCTCGCCAGTGCTCAGTCTGCCCTGGGCCCTGTGGGTGAGCGCCCCTCGCCTGCCAGGGCTCAGTGTCCTCTGGGCCTGTGGGGGAGTTCCCCTTGCCTGCCAGGGCCCAGTCTCCTCTGAGCCCTGAGGCCACAGGCGCCTGGGGAGCGAACTGTGTGGCTGGGGTCTTGCTCTCCCAGGCTGGGAGACCCTGTTTGGCCTGAGGGCTGAAGAGTCCCTGCTGAGGACGCCACCCTGGAGACTTGGCGCAAGGTGGAGAGCTCCTCCTGGCCAACACCTGGCTTTTGGCCTTTGGTGCGGCCCTGCAGGCAGGCTTGTGCTCAAAACCTGGGACCCCAAGAACTCTGTTAGGGGATCTCAACTCCCAGAGCACCCTGGACCCGGATCCATCCGGCCCGACACACCATTTTCTGGCCTTTCGGCCCATGGGGCTGCGCTCCTGTGCATGACCCCAACCTGCCCAGGATTGCGGAGGTCCCTGGCACCAGTGGATGCGGGGCCAATTTCCAAGGCCTGTGGGGATCTCCTGGGACACACCACCGGGCGCTATCTGGGTCCCAGGGAAGAACCCTTTGGGACACTCGGATCCGGAGCAACGCCCACCTGGGCAGGAGCGGGGCATATTTGGCAGAGGACATCTCCCCACCGTCATGGAAGACCTGCTGAGACCTGTGAAAAGGGCACCACTGTCCCACCCTGACCCAGGTAAGGGAGACTTGGGGCTGAGGGCATCTCCCCAAAAGGGGCCCAGGACTCTGAGCCCTGTGGGTGAGCGCCCCTGGCCCACTGGCACTCACTCTCCAGGGTTGCTGCGGGTGAGCTCCCTCAGCCCCCCAGTGCTCAGGCTGCTAGGGGTTCTGGGGGTGAGCGCCCCTCACCCAGCAGTGCTCCGGGCGGCCCTGAGTGTGGAGGGGAGCCCGCCTGGCCCTCGGGGGACTCAGGCTTCCTTAGTTCCTGGGGATGAGCACCCCTCCCTTGGGCAGTGCTGGGCCTGGCCTGCTGGCTGTGGGTGAGCGCCCCAGGCGGCCTGCAGTCCCCAGGGCGCTCTGGGCCCTGCTGGTGAGCGCCCCTCGCCCTGCAGTGCTCAGTGTGCTCTGGGGTGCTGCTGGTGTGTGCCTGGCGGCCCCCGCCCCAACTCCATGGGGTCCCAGCCCTGTTCCCTTTCCCCAGGCTCCTGCTGGGAGGGCCCCTGGGTCCCTGGCATTCATTCGGCACTGCGTGCTGCGGGTGAGCGCCCCTAGCCCGCCAGTGGCCAGTGTCCTCTTGGTCCTGTGGGTGAGCTGCCTGCCTTGTGGTGGGGCCCAGCAGACTTGCCTGTCCTCCGGGGCCTGCGGGTGAGCCGCCTGCCTTGTGGTGGGGCCCAGCAGACTTCCTTGTCCTCCGGGGCCTGTGGGTGAGCGCCCCTCGCCCGCCAGTACCCAGTGTCCTCGGGGTCCTGTGGGTGAGCCGCCTGCCTTGTGGGGGGGCCCAGCAGGCTTCCTTGTCCTCCGGGGCCTGCGGGTGAGCACCCCTCGCCCGCAGGTCCTCGGTGTGCCCTGGCCTCTGGGGTTAGCCCCTCTGGCGCGCCAGGGACCAGTGACCTCTGGGGCCCCTCGGGTGAGCGCCCCTTGCCGCGGGTCCCCGGTGTCCTCTGTGTCCCCAGGCTGAGCGCCCCTGGCCCTCTGTCCCCTCTGGGTCCTGAGGGGTGAGCGCCCCTCGCCCAGCAATGCCCATAGGTTCTCCTCTGGGGCCCGTGGGTGGTGCCCCTCCTTCGCCAGTGCTCAGTCCGCCTGGGCCCTGTGGGTGAGCGCCCCTCGCCCTGCAGTGCTCAGTGTGCTCTGGGGTGCTGCTGGTGCAGGCCTGGCGTCCCCTGCCCCAACTCCCTGGGGTCGCAGCCCTGTTCCCTTTCCCCAGGCTCCTGCTGGGAGGGCCCTTGTGTCCCTGGCATTCATTCCGCACTGCGTGCTGCGGGTGAGCGCCCCTCGCCCGCCAGTGGCCAGTGTCCTCTTGGTCCTGTGGGTGAGCCGCCTGCCTTGTGGGGGGGCCCAGCAGGCTTCCTTGTCCTCCGGGGCCTGCGGGTGAGCGCTCCTCGCCTGCCAGTGCCCAGTGTCCTCGGGGTCCTGTGGGTGAGCCGCCTTCCTGTGGGGGGGCCCAGCAGGCTTCCTTGTCCTCCGGGGCCTGTGGTGAGCTCCCCTCGCCCGCAGGTCCTCGGTGTGCCCGGGCCTCTGTGGTTAGCCCCCCTGGCGTGCCAGGGACCAGTGACCTCTGGGGCCCCTCGGGTGAGCGCCCCTTGCCGCGGGTCCCCGGTGTCCTCTGTGTCCCCTGGCTCAGCGCCCCCGGCCCTCAGTCCCCTCTGGGTCCTGAGGGGTGAGCGCCCCTCGCCCAGCAGTGCCCAGTGGGTCTCCTCTGGGGCCCGTGGGTGGTGCCCCTCCCTCGCCAGTGCTCAGTCTGCCCTGGGCCCTGTGGGTGAGCGCCCCTCGCCTGCCAGGGCTCAGTGTCCTCTGGGCCTGTGGGGGAGTTCCCCTTGCCTGCCAGGGCCCAGTCTCCTCTGAGCCCTGAGGCCACAGGCGCCTGGGGAGCGAACTGTGTGGCTGGGGTCTTGCTCTCCCAGGCTGGGAGACCCTGTTTGGCCTGAGGGCTGAAGAGTCCCTGCTGAGGACGCCACCCTGGAGACTTGGCGCAAGGTGGAGAGCTCCTCCTGGCCAACACCTGGCTTTTGGCCTTTGGTGCGGCCCTGCAGGCAGGCTTGTGCTCAAAACCTGGGACCCCAAGAACTCTGTTAGGGGATCTCAACTCCCAGAGCACCCTGGACCCGGATCCATCCGGCCCGACACACCATTTTCTGGCCTTTCGGCCCATGGGGCTGCGCTCCTGTGCATGACCCCAACCTGCCCAGGATTGCGGAGGTCCCTGGCACCAGTGGATGCGGGGCCAATTTCCAAGGCCTGTGGGGATCTCCTGGGACACACCACCGGGCGCTATCTGGGTCCCAGGGAAGAACCCTTTGGGACACTCGGATCCGGAGCAACGCCCACCTGGGCAGGAGCGGGGCATATTTGGCAGAGGACATCTCCCCACCGTCATGGAAGACCTGCTGAGACCTGTGAAAAGGGCACCACTGTCCCACCCTGACCCAGGTAAGGGAGACTTGGGGCTGAGGGCATCTCCCCAAAAGGGGCCCAGGACTCTGAGCCCTGTGGGTGAGCGCCCCTGGCCCACTGGCACTCACTCTCCAGGGTTGCTGCGGGTGAGCTCCCTCAGCCCCCCAGTGCTCAGGCTGCTAGGGGTTCTGGGGGTGAGCGCCCCTCACCCAGCAGTGCTCCGGGCGGCCCTGAGTGTGGAGGGGAGCCCGCCTGGCCCTCGGGGGACTCAGGCTTCCTTAGTTCCTGGGGATGAGCACCCCTCCCTTGGGCAGTGCTGGGCCTGGCCTGCTGGCTGTGGGTGAGCGCCCCAGGCGGCCTGCAGTCCCCAGGGCGCTCTGGGCCCTGCTGGTGAGCGCCCCTCGCCCTGCAGTGCTCAGTGTGCTCTGGGGTGCTGCTGGTGTGTGCCTGGCGGCCCCCGCCCCAACTCCATGGGGTCCCAGCCCTGTTCCCTTTCCCCAGGCTCCTGCTGGGAGGGCCCCTGGGTCCCTGGCATTCATTCGGCACTGCGTGCTGCGGGTGAGCGCCCCTAGCCCGCCAGTGGCCAGTGTCCTCTTGGTCCTGTGGGTGAGCTGCCTGCCTTGTGGTGGGGCCCAGCAGACTTGCCTGTCCTCCGGGGCCTGCGGGTGAGCCGCCTGCCTTGTGGTGGGGCCCAGCAGACTTCCTTGTCCTCCGGGGCCTGTGGGTGAGCGCCCCTCGCCCGCCAGTACCCAGTGTCCTCGGGGTCCTGTGGGTGAGCCGCCTGCCTTGTGGGGGGGCCCAGCAGGCTTCCTTGTCCTCCGGGGCCTGCGGGTGAGCACCCCTCGCCCGCAGGTCCTCGGTGTGCCCTGGCCTCTGGGGTTAGCCCCTCTGGCGCGCCAGGGACCAGTGACCTCTGGGGCCCCTCGGGTGAGCGCCCCTTGCCGCGGGTCCCCGGTGTCCTCTGTGTCCCCAGGCTGAGCGCCCCTGGCCCTCTGTCCCCTCTGGGTCCTGAGGGGTGAGCGCCCCTCGCCCAGCAATGCCCATAGGTTCTCCTCTGGGGCCCGTGGGTGGTGCCCCTCCTTCGCCAGTGCTCAGTCCGCCTGGGCCCTGTGGGTGAGCGCCCCTCGCCCTGCAGTGCTCAGTGTGCTCTGGGGTGCTGCTGGTGCAGGCCTGGCGTCCCCTGCCCCAACTCCCTGGGGTCGCAGCCCTGTTCCCTTTCCCCAGGCTCCTGCTGGGAGGGCCCTTGTGTCCCTGGCATTCATTCCGCACTGCGTGCTGCGGGTGAGCGCCCCTCGCCCGCCAGTACCCAGTGTCCTCGTGGTCCTGTGGGTGAGCCGCCTGCCTTGTGGTGGGGCCCAGCAGACTTGCTTGTCCTCCGGGGCCTGCGGGTGAGCGCTCCTCGCCTGCCAGTGCCCAGTGTCCTCGGGGTCCTGTGGGTGAGCCGCCTTCCTGTGGGGGGGCCCAGCAGGCTTCCTTGTCCTCCGGGGCCTGTGGTGAGCTCCCCTCGCCCGCAGGTCCTCGGTGTGCCCGGGCCTCTGTGGTTAGCCCCCCTGGCGTGCCAGGGACCAGTGACCTCTGGGGCCCCTCGGGTGAGCGCCCCTTGCCGCGGGTCCCCGGTGTCCTCTGTGTCCCCTGGCTCAGCGCCCCCGGCCCTCAGTCCCCTCTGGGTCCTGAGGGGTGAGCGCCCCTCGCCCAGCAGTGCCCAGTGGGTCTCCTCTGGGGCCCGTGGGTGGTGCCCCTCCCTCGCCAGTGCTCAGTCTGCCCTGGGCCCTGTGGGTGAGCGCCCCTCGCCTGCCAGGGCTCAGTGTCCTCTGGGCCTGTGGGGGAGTTCCCCTTGCCTGCCAGGGCCCAGTCTCCTCTGAGCCCTGAGGCCACAGGCGCCTGGGGAGCGAACTGTGTGGCTGGGGTCTTGCTCTCCCAGGCTGGGAGACCCTGTTTGGCCTGAGGGCTGAAGAGTCCCTGCTGAGGACGCCACCCTGGAGACTTGGCGCAAGGTGGAGAGCTCCTCCTGGCCAACACCTGGCTTTTGGCCTTTGGTGCGGCCCTGCAGGCAGGCTTGTGCTCAAAACCTGGGACCCCAAGAACTCTGTTAGGGGATCTCAACTCCCAGAGCACCCTGGACCCGGATCCATCCGGCCCGACACACCATTTTCTGGCCTTTCGGCCCATGGGGCTGCGCTCCTGTGCATGACCCCAACCTGCCCAGGATTGCGGAGGTCCCTGGCACCAGTGGATGCGGGGCCAATTTCCAAGGCCTGTGGGGATCTCCTGGGACACACCACCGGGCGCTATCTGGGTCCCAGGGAAGAACCCTTTGGGACACTCGGATCCGGAGCAACGCCCACCTGGGCAGGAGCGGGGCATATTTGGCAGAGGACATCTCCCCACCGTCATGGAAGACCTGCTGAGACCTGTGAAAAGGGCACCACTGTCCCACCCTGACCCAGGTAAGGGAGACTTGGGGCTGAGGGCATCTCCCCAAAAGGGGCCCAGGACTCTGAGCCCTGTGGGTGAGCGCCCCTGGCCCACTGGCACTCACTCTCCAGGGTTGCTGCGGGTGAGCTCCCTCAGCCCCCCAGTGCTCAGGCTGCTAGGGGTTCTGGGGGTGAGCGCCCCTCACCCAGCAGTGCTCCGGGCGGCCCTGAGTGTGGAGGGGAGCCCGCCTGGCCCTCGGGGGACTCAGGCTTCCTTAGTTCCTGGGGATGAGCACCCCTCCCTTGGGCAGTGCTGGGCCTGGCCTGCTGGCTGTGGGTGAGCGCCCCAGGCGGCCTGCAGTCCCCAGGGCGCTCTGGGCCCTGCTGGTGAGCGCCCCTCGCCCTGCAGTGCTCAGTGTGCTCTGGGGTGCTGCTGGTGTGTGCCTGGCGGCCCCCGCCCCAACTCCATGGGGTCCCAGCCCTGTTCCCTTTCCCCAGGCTCCTGCTGGGAGGGCCCCTGGGTCCCTGGCATTCATTCGGCACTGCGTGCTGCGGGTGAGCGCCCCTAGCCCGCCAGTGGCCAGTGTCCTCTTGGTCCTGTGGGTGAGCTGCCTGCCTTGTGGTGGGGCCCAGCAGACTTGCCTGTCCTCCGGGGCCTGCGGGTGAGCCGCCTGCCTTGTGGTGGGGCCCAGCAGACTTCCTTGTCCTCCGGGGCCTGTGGGTGAGCGCCCCTCGCCCGCCAGTACCCAGTGTCCTCGGGGTCCTGTGGGTGAGCCGCCTGCCTTGTGGGGGGGCCCAGCAGGCTTCCTTGTCCTCCGGGGCCTGCGGGTGAGCACCCCTCGCCCGCAGGTCCTCGGTGTGCCCTGGCCTCTGGGGTTAGCCCCTCTGGCGCGCCAGGGACCAGTGACCTCTGGGGCCCCTCGGGTGAGCGCCCCTTGCCGCGGGTCCCCGGTGTCCTCTGTGTCCCCAGGCTGAGCGCCCCTGGCCCTCTGTCCCCTCTGGGTCCTGAGGGGTGAGCGCCCCTCGCCCAGCAATGCCCATAGGTTCTCCTCTGGGGCCCGTGGGTGGTGCCCCTCCTTCGCCAGTGCTCAGTCCGCCTGGGCCCTGTGGGTGAGCGCCCCTCGCCCTGCAGTGCTCAGTGTGCTCTGGGGTGCTGCTGGTGCAGGCCTGGCGTCCCCTGCCCCAACTCCCTGGGGTCGCAGCCCTGTTCCCTTTCCCCAGGCTCCTGCTGGGAGGGCCCTTGTGTCCCTGGCATTCATTCCGCACTGCGTGCTGCGGGTGAGCGCCCCTCGCCCGCCAGTACCCAGTGTCCTCGTGGTCCTGTGGGTGAGCCGCCTGCCTTGTGGTGGGGCCCAGCAGACTTGCTTGTCCTCCGGGGCCTGCGGGGGAGCGCTCCTCGCCTGCCAGTGCCCAGTGTCCTCGGGGTCCTGTGGGTGAGCCGCCTTCCTGTGGGGGGGCCCAGCAGGCTTCCTTGTCCTCCGGGGCCTGTGGTGAGCTCCCCTCGCCCGCAGGTCCTCGGTGTGCCCGGGCCTCTGTGGTTAGCCCCCCTGGCGTGCCAGGGACCAGTGACCTCTGGGGCCCCTCGGGTGAGCGCCCCTTGCCGCGGGTCCCCGGTGTCCTCTGTGTCCCCTGGCTCAGCGCCCCCGGCCCTCAGTCCCCTCTGGGTCCTGAGGGGTGAGCGCCCCTCGCCCAGCAGTGCCCAGTGGGTCTCCTCTGGGGCCCGTGGGTGGTGCCCCTCCCTCGCCAGTGCTCAGTCTGCCCTGGGCCCTGTGGGTGAGCGCCCCTCGCCTGCCAGGGCTCAGTGTCCTCTGGGCCTGTGGGGGAGTTCCCCTTGCCTGCCAGGGCCCAGTCTCCTCTGAGCCCTGAGGCCACAGGCGCCTGGGGAGCGAACTGTGTGGCTGGGGTCTTGCTCTCCCAGGCTGGGAGACCCTGTTTGGCCTGAGGGCTGAAGAGTCCCTGCTGAGGACGCCACCCTGGAGACTTGGCGCAAGGTGGAGAGCTCCTCCTGGCCAACACCTGGCTTTTGGCCTTTGGTGCGGCCCTGCAGGCAGGCTTGTGCTCAAAACCTGGGACCCCAAGAACTCTGTTAGGGGATCTCAACTCCCAGAGCACCCTGGACCCGGATCCATCCGGCCCGACACACCATTTTCTGGCCTTTCGGCCCATGGGGCTGCGCTCCTGTGCATGACCCCAACCTGCCCAGGATTGCGGAGGTCCCTGGCACCAGTGGATGCGGGGCCAATTTCCAAGGCCTGTGGGGATCTCCTGGGACACACCACCGGGCGCTATCTGGGTCCCAGGGAAGAACCCTTTGGGACACTCGGATCCGGAGCAACGCCCACCTGGGCAGGAGCGGGGCATATTTGGCAGAGGACATCTCCCCACCGTCATGGAAGACCTGCTGAGACCTGTGAAAAGGGCACCACTGTCCCACCCTGACCCAGGTAAGGGAGACTTGGGGCTGAGGGCATCTCCCCAAAAGGGGCCCAGGACTCTGAGCCCTGTGGGTGAGCGCCCCTGGCCCACTGGCACTCACTCTCCAGGGTTGCTGCGGGTGAGCTCCCTCAGCCCCCCAGTGCTCAGGCTGCTAGGGGTTCTGGGGGTGAGCGCCCCTCACCCAGCAGTGCTCCGGGCGGCCCTGAGTGTGGAGGGGAGCCCGCCTGGCCCTCGGGGGACTCAGGCTTCCTTAGTTCCTGGGGATGAGCACCCCTCCCTTGGGCAGTGCTGGGCCTGGCCTGCTGGCTGTGGGTGAGCGCCCCAGGCGGCCTGCAGTCCCCAGGGCGCTCTGGGCCCTGCTGGTGAGCGCCCCTCGCCCTGCAGTGCTCAGTGTGCTCTGGGGTGCTGCTGGTGTGTGCCTGGCGGCCCCCGCCCCAACTCCATGGGGTCCCAGCCCTGTTCCCTTTCCCCAGGCTCCTGCTGGGAGGGCCCCTGGGTCCCTGGCATTCATTCGGCACTGCGTGCTGCGGGTGAGCGCCCCTAGCCCGCCAGTGGCCAGTGTCCTCTTGGTCCTGTGGGTGAGCTGCCTGCCTTGTGGTGGGGCCCAGCAGACTTGCCTGTCCTCCGGGGCCTGCGGGTGAGCCGCCTGCCTTGTGGTGGGGCCCAGCAGACTTCCTTGTCCTCCGGGGCCTGTGGGTGAGCGCCCCTCGCCCGCCAGTACCCAGTGTCCTCGGGGTCCTGTGGGTGAGCCGCCTGCCTTGTGGGGGGGCCCAGCAGGCTTCCTTGTCCTCCGGGGCCTGCGGGTGAGCACCCCTCGCCCGCAGGTCCTCGGTGTGCCCTGGCCTCTGGGGTTAGCCCCTCTGGCGCGCCAGGGACCAGTGACCTCTGGGGCCCCTCGGGTGAGCGCCCCTTGCCGCGGGTCCCCGGTGTCCTCTGTGTCCCCAGGCTGAGCGCCCCTGGCCCTCTGTCCCCTCTGGGTCCTGAGGGGTGAGCGCCCCTCGCCCAGCAATGCCCATAGGTTCTCCTCTGGGGCCCGTGGGTGGTGCCCCTCCTTCGCCAGTGCTCAGTCCGCCTGGGCCCTGTGGGTGAGCGCCCCTCGCCCTGCAGTGCTCAGTGTGCTCTGGGGTGCTGCTGGTGCAGGCCTGGCGTCCCCTGCCCCAACTCCCTGGGGTCGCAGCCCTGTTCCCTTTCCCCAGGCTCCTGCTGGGAGGGCCCTTGTGTCCCTGGCATTCATTCCGCACTGCGTGCTGCGGGTGAGCGCCCCTCGCCCGCCAGTACCCAGTGTCCTCGTGGTCCTGTGGGTGAGCCGCCTGCCTTGTGGTGGGGCCCAGCAGACTTGCTTGTCCTCCGGGGCCTGCGGGGGAGCGCTCCTCGCCTGCCAGTGCCCAGTGTCCTCGGGGTCCTGTGGGTGAGCCGCCTTCCTGTGGGGGGGCCCAGCAGGCTTCCTTGTCCTCCGGGGCCTGTGGTGAGCTCCCCTCGCCCGCAGGTCCTCGGTGTGCCCGGGCCTCTGTGGTTAGCCCCCCTGGCGTGCCAGGGACCAGTGACCTCTGGGGCCCCTCGGGTGAGCGCCCCTTGCCGCGGGTCCCCGGTGTCCTCTGTGTCCCCTGGCTCAGCGCCCCCGGCCCTCAGTCCCCTCTGGGTCCTGAGGGGTGAGCGCCCCTCGCCCAGCAGTGCCCAGTGGGTCTCCTCTGGGGCCCGTGGGTGGTGCCCCTCCCTCGCCAGTGCTCAGTCTGCCCTGGGCCCTGTGGGTGAGCGCCCCTCGCCTGCCAGGGCTCAGTGTCCTCTGGGCCTGTGGGGGAGTTCCCCTTGCCTGCCAGGGCCCAGTCTCCTCTGAGCCCTGAGGCCACAGGCGCCTGGGGAGCGAACTGTGTGGCTGGGGTCTTGCTCTCCCAGGCTGGGAGACCCTGTTTGGCCTGAGGGCTGAAGAGTCCCTGCTGAGGACGCCACCCTGGAGACTTGGCGCAAGGTGGAGAGCTCCTCCTGGCCAACACCTGGCTTTTGGCCTTTGGTGCGGCCCTGCAGGCAGGCTTGTGCTCAAAACCTGGGACCCCAAGAACTCTGTTAGGGGATCTCAACTCCCAGAGCACCCTGGACCCGGATCCATCCGGCCCGACACACCATTTTCTGGCCTTTCGGCCCATGGGGCTGCGCTCCTGTGCATGACCCCAACCTGCCCAGGATTGCGGAGGTCCCTGGCACCAGTGGATGCGGGGCCAATTTCCAAGGCCTGTGGGGATCTCCTGGGACACACCACCGGGCGCTATCTGGGTCCCAGGGAAGAACCCTTTGGGACACTCGGATCCGGAGCAACGCCCACCTGGGCAGGAGCGGGGCATATTTGGCAGAGGACATCTCCCCACCGTCATGGAAGACCTGCTGAGACCTGTGAAAAGGGCACCACTGTCCCACCCTGACCCAGGTAAGGGAGACTTGGGGCTGAGGGCATCTCCCCAAAAGGGGCCCAGGACTCTGAGCCCTGTGGGTGAGCGCCCCTGGCCCACTGGCACTCACTCTCCAGGGTTGCTGCGGGTGAGCTCCCTCAGCCCCCCAGTGCTCAGGCTGCTAGGGGTTCTGGGGGTGAGCGCCCCTCACCCAGCAGTGCTCCGGGCGGCCCTGAGTGTGGAGGGGAGCCCGCCTGGCCCTCGGGGGACTCAGGCTTCCTTAGTTCCTGGGGATGAGCACCCCTCCCTTGGGCAGTGCTGGGCCTGGCCTGCTGGCTGTGGGTGAGCGCCCCAGGCGGCCTGCAGTCCCCAGGGCGCTCTGGGCCCTGCTGGTGAGCGCCCCTCGCCCTGCAGTGCTCAGTGTGCTCTGGGGTGCTGCTGGTGTGTGCCTGGCGGCCCCCGCCCCAACTCCATGGGGTCCCAGCCCTGTTCCCTTTCCCCAGGCTCCTGCTGGGAGGGCCCCTGGGTCCCTGGCATTCATTCGGCACTGCGTGCTGCGGGTGAGCGCCCCTAGCCCGCCAGTGGCCAGTGTCCTCTTGGTCCTGTGGGTGAGCTGCCTGCCTTGTGGTGGGGCCCAGCAGACTTGCCTGTCCTCCGGGGCCTGCGGGTGAGCCGCCTGCCTTGTGGTGGGGCCCAGCAGACTTCCTTGTCCTCCGGGGCCTGTGGGTGAGCGCCCCTCGCCCGCCAGTACCCAGTGTCCTCGGGGTCCTGTGGGTGAGCCGCCTGCCTTGTGGGGGGGCCCAGCAGGCTTCCTTGTCCTCCGGGGCCTGCGGGTGAGCACCCCTCGCCCGCAGGTCCTCGGTGTGCCCTGGCCTCTGGGGTTAGCCCCTCTGGCGCGCCAGGGACCAGTGACCTCTGGGGCCCCTCGGGTGAGCGCCCCTTGCCGCGGGTCCCCGGTGTCCTCTGTGTCCCCAGGCTGAGCGCCCCTGGCCCTCTGTCCCCTCTGGGTCCTGAGGGGTGAGCGCCCCTCGCCCAGCAATGCCCATAGGTTCTCCTCTGGGGCCCGTGGGTGGTGCCCCTCCTTCGCCAGTGCTCAGTCCGCCTGGGCCCTGTGGGTGAGCGCCCCTCGCCCTGCAGTGCTCAGTGTGCTCTGGGGTGCTGCTGGTGCAGGCCTGGCGTCCCCTGCCCCAACTCCCTGGGGTCGCAGCCCTGTTCCCTTTCCCCAGGCTCCTGCTGGGAGGGCCCTTGTGTCCCTGGCATTCATTCCGCACTGCGTGCTGCGGGTGAGCGCCCCTCGCCCGCCAGTACCCAGTGTCCTCGTGGTCCTGTGGGTGAGCCGCCTGCCTTGTGGTGGGGCCCAGCAGACTTGCTTGTCCTCCGGGGCCTGCGGGGGAGCGCTCCTCGCCTGCCAGTGCCCAGTGTCCTCGGGGTCCTGTGGGTGAGCCGCCTTCCTGTGGGGGGGCCCAGCAGGCTTCCTTGTCCTCCGGGGCCTGTGGTGAGCTCCCCTCGCCCGCAGGTCCTCGGTGTGCCCGGGCCTCTGTGGTTAGCCCCCCTGGCGTGCCAGGGACCAGTGACCTCTGGGGCCCC
Organism: Marmota monax; assembly: GCF_021218885.2. Lineage (NCBI taxonomy): Eukaryota > Metazoa > Chordata > Mammalia > Rodentia > Sciuridae > Marmota > Marmota monax. The sequence goes on along the minus strand of NW_026692760.1, from coordinate 26,644 downwards.
TCGGGTGAGCGCCCCTTGCCGCGGGTCCCCGGTGTCCTCTGTGTCCCCTGGCTCAGCGCCCCCGGCCCTCAGTCCCCTCTGGGTCCTGAGGGGTGAGCGCCCCTCGCCCAGCAGTGCCCAGTGGGTCTCCTCTGGGGCCCGTGGGTGGTGCCCCTCCCTCGCCAGTGCTCAGTCTGCCCTGGGCCCTGTGGGTGAGCGCCCCTCGCCTGCCAGGGCTCAGTGTCCTCTGGGCCTGTGGGGGAGTTCCCCTTGCCTGCCAGGGCCCAGTCTCCTCTGAGCCCTGAGGCCACAGGCGCCTGGGGAGCGAACTGTGTGGCTGGGGTCTTGCTCTCCCAGGCTGGGAGACCCTGTTTGGCCTGAGGGCTGAAGAGTCCCTGCTGAGGACGCCACCCTGGAGACTTGGCGCAAGGTGGAGAGCTCCTCCTGGCCAACACCTGGCTTTTGGCCTTTGGTGCGGCCCTGCAGGCAGGCTTGTGCTCAAAACCTGGGACCCCAAGAACTCTGTTAGGGGATCTCAACTCCCAGAGCACCCTGGACCCGGATCCATCCGGCCCGACACACCATTTTCTGGCCTTTCGGCCCATGGGGCTGCGCTCCTGTGCATGACCCCAACCTGCCCAGGATTGCGGAGGTCCCTGGCACCAGTGGATGCGGGGCCAATTTCCAAGGCCTGTGGGGATCTCCTGGGACACACCACCGGGCGCTATCTGGGTCCCAGGGAAGAACCCTTTGGGACACTCGGATCCGGAGCAACGCCCACCTGGGCAGGAGCGGGGCATATTTGGCAGAGGACATCTCCCCACCGTCATGGAAGACCTGCTGAGACCTGTGAAAAGGGCACCACTGTCCCACCCTGACCCAGGTAAGGGAGACTTGGGGCTGAGGGCATCTCCCCAAAAGGGGCCCAGGACTCTGAGCCCTGTGGGTGAGCGCCCCTGGCCCACTGGCACTCACTCTCCAGGGTTGCTGCGGGTGAGCTCCCTCAGCCCCCCAGTGCTCAGGCTGCTAGGGGTTCTGGGGGTGAGCGCCCCTCACCCAGCAGTGCTCCGGGCGGCCCTGAGTGTGGAGGGGAGCCCGCCTGGCCCTCGGGGGACTCAGGCTTCCTTAGTTCCTGGGGATGAGCACCCCTCCCTTGGGCAGTGCTGGGCCTGGCCTGCTGGCTGTGGGTGAGCGCCCCAGGCGGCCTGCAGTCCCCAGGGCGCTCTGGGCCCTGCTGGTGAGCGCCCCTCGCCCTGCAGTGCTCAGTGTGCTCTGGGGTGCTGCTGGTGTGTGCCTGGCGGCCCCCGCCCCAACTCCATGGGGTCCCAGCCCTGTTCCCTTTCCCCAGGCTCCTGCTGGGAGGGCCCCTGGGTCCCTGGCATTCATTCGGCACTGCGTGCTGCGGGTGAGCGCCCCTAGCCCGCCAGTGGCCAGTGTCCTCTTGGTCCTGTGGGTGAGCTGCCTGCCTTGTGGTGGGGCCCAGCAGACTTGCCTGTCCTCCGGGGCCTGCGGGTGAGCCGCCTGCCTTGTGGTGGGGCCCAGCAGACTTCCTTGTCCTCCGGGGCCTGTGGGTGAGCGCCCCTCGCCCGCCAGTACCCAGTGTCCTCGGGGTCCTGTGGGTGAGCCGCCTGCCTTGTGGGGGGGCCCAGCAGGCTTCCTTGTCCTCCGGGGCCTGCGGGTGAGCACCCCTCGCCCGCAGGTCCTCGGTGTGCCCTGGCCTCTGGGGTTAGCCCCTCTGGCGCGCCAGGGACCAGTGACCTCTGGGGCCCCTCGGGTGAGCGCCCCTTGCCGCGGGTCCCCGGTGTCCTCTGTGTCCCCAGGCTGAGCGCCCCTGGCCCTCTGTCCCCTCTGGGTCCTGAGGGGTGAGCGCCCCTCGCCCAGCAATGCCCATAGGTTCTCCTCTGGGGCCCGTGGGTGGTGCCCCTCCTTCGCCAGTGCTCAGTCCGCCTGGGCCCTGTGGGTGAGCGCCCCTCGCCCTGCAGTGCTCAGTGTGCTCTGGGGTGCTGCTGGTGCAGGCCTGGCGTCCCCTGCCCCAACTCCCTGGGGTCGCAGCCCTGTTCCCTTTCCCCAGGCTCCTGCTGGGAGGGCCCTTGTGTCCCTGGCATTCATTCCGCACTGCGTGCTGCGGGTGAGCGCCCCTCGCCCGCCAGTACCCAGTGTCCTCGTGGTCCTGTGGGTGAGCCGCCTGCCTTGTGGTGGGGCCCAGCAGACTTGCTTGTCCTCCGGGGCCTGCGGGGGAGCGCTCCTCGCCTGCCAGTGCCCAGTGTCCTCGGGGTCCTGTGGGTGAGCCGCCTTCCTGTGGGGGGGCCCAGCAGGCTTCCTTGTCCTCCGGGGCCTGTGGTGAGCTCCCCTCGCCCGCAGGTCCTCGGTGTGCCCGGGCCTCTGTGGTTAGCCCCCCTGGCGTGCCAGGGACCAGTGACCTCTGGGGCCCCTCGGGTGAGCGCCCCTTGCCGCGGGTCCCCGGTGTCCTCTGTGTCCCCTGGCTCAGCGCCCCCGGCCCTCAGTCCCCTCTGGGTCCTGAGGGGTGAGCGCCCCTCGCCCAGCAGTGCCCAGTGGGTCTCCTCTGGGGCCCGTGGGTGGTGCCCCTCCCTCGCCAGTGCTCAGTCTGCCCTGGGCCCTGTGGGTGAGCGCCCCTCGCCTGCCAGGGCTCAGTGTCCTCTGGGCCTGTGGGGGAGTTCCCCTTGCCTGCCAGGGCCCAGTCTCCTCTGAGCCCTGAGGCCACAGGCGCCTGGGGAGCGAACTGTGTGGCTGGGGTCTTGCTCTCCCAGGCTGGGAGACCCTGTTTGGCCTGAGGGCTGAAGAGTCCCTGCTGAGGACGCCACCCTGGAGACTTGGCGCAAGGTGGAGAGCTCCTCCTGGCCAACACCTGGCTTTTGGCCTTTGGTGCGGCCCTGCAGGCAGGCTTGTGCTCAAAACCTGGGACCCCAAGAACTCTGTTAGGGGATCTCAACTCCCAGAGCACCCTGGACCCGGATCCATCCGGCCCGACACACCATTTTCTGGCCTTTCGGCCCATGGGGCTGCGCTCCTGTGCATGACCCCAACCTGCCCAGGATTGCGGAGGTCCCTGGCACCAGTGGATGCGGGGCCAATTTCCAAGGCCTGTGGGGATCTCCTGGGACACACCACCGGGCGCTATCTGGGTCCCAGGGAAGAACCCTTTGGGACACTCGGATCCGGAGCAACGCCCACCTGGGCAGGAGCGGGGCATATTTGGCAGAGGACATCTCCCCACCGTCATGGAAGACCTGCTGAGACCTGTGAAAAGGGCACCACTGTCCCACCCTGACCCAGGTAAGGGAGACTTGGGGCTGAGGGCATCTCCCCAAAAGGGGCCCAGGACTCTGAGCCCTGTGGGTGAGCGCCCCTGGCCCACTGGCACTCACTCTCCAGGGTTGCTGCGGGTGAGCTCCCTCAGCCCCCCAGTGCTCAGGCTGCTAGGGGTTCTGGGGGTGAGCGCCCCTCACCCAGCAGTGCTCCGGGCGGCCCTGAGTGTGGAGGGGAGCCCGCCTGGCCCTCGGGGGACTCAGGCTTCCTTAGTTCCTGGGGATGAGCACCCCTCCCTTGGGCAGTGCTGGGCCTGGCCTGCTGGCTGTGGGTGAGCGCCCCAGGCGGCCTGCAGTCCCCAGGGCGCTCTGGGCCCTGCTGGTGAGCGCCCCTCGCCCTGCAGTGCTCAGTGTGCTCTGGGGTGCTGCTGGTGTGTGCCTGGCGGCCCCCGCCCCAACTCCATGGGGTCCCAGCCCTGTTCCCTTTCCCCAGGCTCCTGCTGGGAGGGCCCCTGGGTCCCTGGCATTCATTCGGCACTGCGTGCTGCGGGTGAGCGCCCCTAGCCCGCCAGTGGCCAGTGTCCTCTTGGTCCTGTGGGTGAGCTGCCTGCCTTGTGGTGGGGCCCAGCAGACTTGCCTGTCCTCCGGGGCCTGCGGGTGAGCCGCCTGCCTTGTGGTGGGGCCCAGCAGACTTCCTTGTCCTCCGGGGCCTGTGGGTGAGCGCCCCTCGCCCGCCAGTACCCAGTGTCCTCGGGGTCCTGTGGGTGAGCCGCCTGCCTTGTGGGGGGGCCCAGCAGGCTTCCTTGTCCTCCGGGGCCTGCGGGTGAGCACCCCTCGCCCGCAGGTCCTCGGTGTGCCCTGGCCTCTGGGGTTAGCCCCTCTGGCGCGCCAGGGACCAGTGACCTCTGGGGCCCCTCGGGTGAGCGCCCCTTGCCGCGGGTCCCCGGTGTCCTCTGTGTCCCCAGGCTGAGCGCCCCTGGCCCTCTGTCCCCTCTGGGTCCTGAGGGGTGAGCGCCCCTCGCCCAGCAATGCCCATAGGTTCTCCTCTGGGGCCCGTGGGTGGTGCCCCTCCTTCGCCAGTGCTCAGTCCGCCTGGGCCCTGTGGGTGAGCGCCCCTCGCCCTGCAGTGCTCAGTGTGCTCTGGGGTGCTGCTGGTGCAGGCCTGGCGTCCCCTGCCCCAACTCCCTGGGGTCGCAGCCCTGTTCCCTTTCCCCAGGCTCCTGCTGGGAGGGCCCTTGTGTCCCTGGCATTCATTCCGCACTGCGTGCTGCGGGTGAGCGCCCCTCGCCCGCCAGTACCCAGTGTCCTCGTGGTCCTGTGGGTGAGCCGCCTGCCTTGTGGTGGGGCCCAGCAGACTTGCTTGTCCTCCGGGGCCTGCGGGGGAGCGCTCCTCGCCTGCCAGTGCCCAGTGTCCTCGGGGTCCTGTGGGTGAGCCGCCTTCCTGTGGGGGGGCCCAGCAGGCTTCCTTGTCCTCCGGGGCCTGTGGTGAGCTCCCCTCGCCCGCAGGTCCTCGGTGTGCCCGGGCCTCTGTGGTTAGCCCCCCTGGCGTGCCAGGGACCAGTGACCTCTGGGGCCCCTCGGGTGAGCGCCCCTTGCCGCGGGTCCCCGGTGTCCTCTGTGTCCCCTGGCTCAGCGCCCCCGGCCCTCAGTCCCCTCTGGGTCCTGAGGGGTGAGCGCCCCTCGCCCAGCAGTGCCCAGTGGGTCTCCTCTGGGGCCCGTGGGTGGTGCCCCTCCCTCGCCAGTGCTCAGTCTGCCCTGGGCCCTGTGGGTGAGCGCCCCTCGCCTGCCAGGGCTCAGTGTCCTCTGGGCCTGTGGGGGAGTTCCCCTTGCCTGCCAGGGCCCAGTCTCCTCTGAGCCCTGAGGCCACAGGCGCCTGGGGAGCGAACTGTGTGGCTGGGGTCTTGCTCTCCCAGGCTGGGAGACCCTGTTTGGCCTGAGGGCTGAAGAGTCCCTGCTGAGGACGCCACCCTGGAGACTTGGCGCAAGGTGGAGAGCTCCTCCTGGCCAACACCTGGCTTTTGGCCTTTGGTGCGGCCCTGCAGGCAGGCTTGTGCTCAAAACCTGGGACCCCAAGAACTCTGTTAGGGGATCTCAACTCCCAGAGCACCCTGGACCCGGATCCATCCGGCCCGACACACCATTTTCTGGCCTTTCGGCCCATGGGGCTGCGCTCCTGTGCATGACCCCAACCTGCCCAGGATTGCGGAGGTCCCTGGCACCAGTGGATGCGGGGCCAATTTCCAAGGCCTGTGGGGATCTCCTGGGACACACCACCGGGCGCTATCTGGGTCCCAGGGAAGAACCCTTTGGGACACTCGGATCCGGAGCAACGCCCACCTGGGCAGGAGCGGGGCATATTTGGCAGAGGACATCTCCCCACCGTCATGGAAGACCTGCTGAGACCTGTGAAAAGGGCACCACTGTCCCACCCTGACCCAGGTAAGGGAGACTTGGGGCTGAGGGCATCTCCCCAAAAGGGGCCCAGGACTCTGAGCCCTGTGGGTGAGCGCCCCTGGCCCACTGGCACTCACTCTCCAGGGTTGCTGCGGGTGAGCTCCCTCAGCCCCCCAGTGCTCAGGCTGCTAGGGGTTCTGGGGGTGAGCGCCCCTCACCCAGCAGTGCTCCGGGCGGCCCTGAGTGTGGAGGGGAGCCCGCCTGGCCCTCGGGGGACTCAGGCTTCCTTAGTTCCTGGGGATGAGCACCCCTCCCTTGGGCAGTGCTGGGCCTGGCCTGCTGGCTGTGGGTGAGCGCCCCAGGCGGCCTGCAGTCCCCAGGGCGCTCTGGGCCCTGCTGGTGAGCGCCCCTCGCCCTGCAGTGCTCAGTGTGCTCTGGGGTGCTGCTGGTGTGTGCCTGGCGGCCCCCGCCCCAACTCCATGGGGTCCCAGCCCTGTTCCCTTTCCCCAGGCTCCTGCTGGGAGGGCCCCTGGGTCCCTGGCATTCATTCGGCACTGCGTGCTGCGGGTGAGCGCCCCTAGCCCGCCAGTGGCCAGTGTCCTCTTGGTCCTGTGGGTGAGCTGCCTGCCTTGTGGTGGGGCCCAGCAGACTTGCCTGTCCTCCGGGGCCTGCGGGTGAGCCGCCTGCCTTGTGGTGGGGCCCAGCAGACTTCCTTGTCCTCCGGGGCCTGTGGGTGAGCGCCCCTCGCCCGCCAGTACCCAGTGTCCTCGGGGTCCTGTGGGTGAGCCGCCTGCCTTGTGGGGGGGCCCAGCAGGCTTCCTTGTCCTCCGGGGCCTGCGGGTGAGCACCCCTCGCCCGCAGGTCCTCGGTGTGCCCTGGCCTCTGGGGTTAGCCCCTCTGGCGCGCCAGGGACCAGTGACCTCTGGGGCCCCTCGGGTGAGCGCCCCTTGCCGCGGGTCCCCGGTGTCCTCTGTGTCCCCAGGCTGAGCGCCCCTGGCCCTCTGTCCCCTCTGGGTCCTGAGGGGTGAGCGCCCCTCGCCCAGCAATGCCCATAGGTTCTCCTCTGGGGCCCGTGGGTGGTGCCCCTCCTTCGCCAGTGCTCAGTCCGCCTGGGCCCTGTGGGTGAGCGCCCCTCGCCCTGCAGTGCTCAGTGTGCTCTGGGGTGCTGCTGGTGCAGGCCTGGCGTCCCCTGCCCCAACTCCCTGGGGTCGCAGCCCTGTTCCCTTTCCCCAGGCTCCTGCTGGGAGGGCCCTTGTGTCCCTGGCATTCATTCCGCACTGCGTGCTGCGGGTGAGCGCCCCTCGCCCGCCAGTACCCAGTGTCCTCGTGGTCCTGTGGGTGAGCCGCCTGCCTTGTGGTGGGGCCCAGCAGACTTGCTTGTCCTCCGGGGCCTGCGGGGGAGCGCTCCTCGCCTGCCAGTGCCCAGTGTCCTCGGGGTCCTGTGGGTGAGCCGCCTTCCTGTGGGGGGGCCCAGCAGGCTTCCTTGTCCTCCGGGGCCTGTGGTGAGCTCCCCTCGCCCGCAGGTCCTCGGTGTGCCCGGGCCTCTGTGGTTAGCCCCCCTGGCGTGCCAGGGACCAGTGACCTCTGGGGCCCCTCGGGTGAGCGCCCCTTGCCGCGGGTCCCCGGTGTCCTCTGTGTCCCCTGGCTCAGCGCCCCCGGCCCTCAGTCCCCTCTGGGTCCTGAGGGGTGAGCGCCCCTCGCCCAGCAGTGCCCAGTGGGTCTCCTCTGGGGCCCGTGGGTGGTGCCCCTCCCTCGCCAGTGCTCAGTCTGCCCTGGGCCCTGTGGGTGAGCGCCCCTCGCCTGCCAGGGCTCAGTGTCCTCTGGGCCTGTGGGGGAGTTCCCCTTGCCTGCCAGGGCCCAGTCTCCTCTGAGCCCTGAGGCCACAGGCGCCTGGGGAGCGAACTGTGTGGCTGGGGTCTTGCTCTCCCAGGCTGGGAGACCCTGTTTGGCCTGAGGGCTGAAGAGTCCCTGCTGAGGACGCCACCCTGGAGACTTGGCGCAAGGTGGAGAGCTCCTCCTGGCCAACACCTGGCTTTTGGCCTTTGGTGCGGCCCTGCAGGCAGGCTTGTGCTCAAAACCTGGGACCCCAAGAACTCTGTTAGGGGATCTCAACTCCCAGAGCACCCTGGACCCGGATCCATCCGGCCCGACACACCATTTTCTGGCCTTTCGGCCCATGGGGCTGCGCTCCTGTGCATGACCCCAACCTGCCCAGGATTGCGGAGGTCCCTGGCACCAGTGGATGCGGGGCCAATTTCCAAGGCCTGTGGGGATCTCCTGGGACACACCACCGGGCGCTATCTGGGTCCCAGGGAAGAACCCTTTGGGACACTCGGATCCGGAGCAACGCCCACCTGGGCAGGAGCGGGGCATATTTGGCAGAGGACATCTCCCCACCGTCATGGAAGACCTGCTGAGACCTGTGAAAAGGGCACCACTGTCCCACCCTGACCCAGGTAAGGGAGACTTGGGGCTGAGGGCATCTCCCCAAAAGGGGCCCAGGACTCTGAGCCCTGTGGGTGAGCGCCCCTGGCCCACTGGCACTCACTCTCCAGGGTTGCTGCGGGTGAGCTCCCTCAGCCCCCCAGTGCTCAGGCTGCTAGGGGTTCTGGGGGTGAGCGCCCCTCACCCAGCAGTGCTCCGGGCGGCCCTGAGTGTGGAGGGGAGCCCGCCTGGCCCTCGGGGGACTCAGGCTTCCTTAGTTCCTGGGGATGAGCACCCCTCCCTTGGGCAGTGCTGGGCCTGGCCTGCTGGCTGTGGGTGAGCGCCCCAGGCGGCCTGCAGTCCCCAGGGCGCTCTGGGCCCTGCTGGTGAGCGCCCCTCGCCCTGCAGTGCTCAGTGTGCTCTGGGGTGCTGCTGGTGTGTGCCTGGCGGCCCCCGCCCCAACTCCATGGGGTCCCAGCCCTGTTCCCTTTCCCCAGGCTCCTGCTGGGAGGGCCCCTGGGTCCCTGGCATTCATTCGGCACTGCGTGCTGCGGGTGAGCGCCCCTAGCCCGCCAGTGGCCAGTGTCCTCTTGGTCCTGTGGGTGAGCTGCCTGCCTTGTGGTGGGGCCCAGCAGACTTGCCTGTCCTCCGGGGCCTGCGGGTGAGCCGCCTGCCTTGTGGTGGGGCCCAGCAGACTTCCTTGTCCTCCGGGGCCTGTGGGTGAGCGCCCCTCGCCCGCCAGTACCCAGTGTCCTCGGGGTCCTGTGGGTGAGCCGCCTGCCTTGTGGGGGGGCCCAGCAGGCTTCCTTGTCCTCCGGGGCCTGCGGGTGAGCACCCCTCGCCCGCAGGTCCTCGGTGTGCCCTGGCCTCTGGGGTTAGCCCCTCTGGCGCGCCAGGGACCAGTGACCTCTGGGGCCCCTCGGGTGAGCGCCCCTTGCCGCGGGTCCCCGGTGTCCTCTGTGTCCCCAGGCTGAGCGCCCCTGGCCCTCTGTCCCCTCTGGGTCCTGAGGGGTGAGCGCCCCTCGCCCAGCAATGCCCATAGGTTCTCCTCTGGGGCCCGTGGGTGGTGCCCCTCCTTCGCCAGTGCTCAGTCCGCCTGGGCCCTGTGGGTGAGCGCCCCTCGCCCTGCAGTGCTCAGTGTGCTCTGGGGTGCTGCTGGTGCAGGCCTGGCGTCCCCTGCCCCAACTCCCTGGGGTCGCAGCCCTGTTCCCTTTCCCCAGGCTCCTGCTGGGAGGGCCCTTGTGTCCCTGGCATTCATTCCGCACTGCGTGCTGCGGGTGAGCGCCCCTCGCCCGCCAGTACCCAGTGTCCTCGTGGTCCTGTGGGTGAGCCGCCTGCCTTGTGGTGGGGCCCAGCAGACTTGCTTGTCCTCCGGGGCCTGCGGGGGAGCGCTCCTCGCCTGCCAGTGCCCAGTGTCCTCGGGGTCCTGTGGGTGAGCCGCCTTCCTGTGGGGGGGCCCAGCAGGCTTCCTTGTCCTCCGGGGCCTGTGGTGAGCTCCCCTCGCCCGCAGGTCCTCGGTGTGCCCGGGCCTCTGTGGTTAGCCCCCCTGGCGTGCCAGGGACCAGTGACCTCTGGGGCCCCTCGGGTGAGCGCCCCTTGCCGCGGGTCCCCGGTGTCCTCTGTGTCCCCTGGCTCAGCGCCCCCGGCCCTCAGTCCCCTCTGGGTCCTGAGGGGTGAGCGCCCCTCGCCCAGCAGTGCCCAGTGGGTCTCCTCTGGGGCCCGTGGGTGGTGCCCCTCCCTCGCCAGTGCTCAGTCTGCCCTGGGCCCTGTGGGTGAGCGCCCCTCGCCTGCCAGGGCTCAGTGTCCTCTGGGCCTGTGGGGGAGTTCCCCTTGCCTGCCAGGGCCCAGTCTCCTCTGAGCCCTGAGGCCACAGGCGCCTGGGGAGCGAACTGTGTGGCTGGGGTCTTGCTCTCCCAGGCTGGGAGACCCTGTTTGGCCTGAGGGCTGAAGAGTCCCTGCTGAGGACGCCACCCTGGAGACTTGGCGCAAGGTGGAGAGCTCCTCCTGGCCAACACCTGGCTTTTGGCCTTTGGTGCGGCCCTGCAGGCAGGCTTGTGCTCAAAACCTGGGACCCCAAGAACTCTGTTAGGGGATCTCAACTCCCAGAGCACCCTGGACCCGGATCCATCCGGCCCGACACACCATTTTCTGGCCTTTCGGCCCATGGGGCTGCGCTCCTGTGCATGACCCCAACCTGCCCAGGATTGCGGAGGTCCCTGGCACCAGTGGATGCGGGGCCAATTTCCAAGGCCTGTGGGGATCTCCTGGGACACACCACCGGGCGCTATCTGGGTCCCAGGGAAGAACCCTTTGGGACACTCGGATCCGGAGCAACGCCCACCTGGGCAGGAGCGGGGCATATTTGGCAGAGGACATCTCCCCACCGTCATGGAAGACCTGCTGAGACCTGTGAAAAGGGCACCACTGTCCCACCCTGACCCAGGTAAGGGAGACTTGGGGCTGAGGGCATCTCCCCAAAAGGGGCCCAGGACTCTGAGCCCTGTGGGTGAGCGCCCCTGGCCCACTGGCACTCACTCTCCAGGGTTGCTGCGGGTGAGCTCCCTCAGCCCCCCAGTGCTCAGGCTGCTAGGGGTTCTGGGGGTGAGCGCCCCTCACCCAGCAGTGCTCCGGGCGGCCCTGAGTGTGGAGGGGAGCCCGCCTGGCCCTCGGGGGACTCAGGCTTCCTTAGTTCCTGGGGATGAGCACCCCTCCCTTGGGCAGTGCTGGGCCTGGCCTGCTGGCTGTGGGTGAGCGCCCCAGGCGGCCTGCAGTCCCCAGGGCGCTCTGGGCCCTGCTGGTGAGCGCCCCTCGCCCTGCAGTGCTCAGTGTGCTCTGGGGTGCTGCTGGTGTGTGCCTGGCGGCCCCCGCCCCAACTCCATGGGGTCCCAGCCCTGTTCCCTTTCCCCAGGCTCCTGCTGGGAGGGCCCCTGGGTCCCTGGCATTCATTCGGCACTGCGTGCTGCGGGTGAGCGCCCCTAGCCCGCCAGTGGCCAGTGTCCTCTTGGTCCTGTGGGTGAGCTGCCTGCCTTGTGGTGGGGCCCAGCAGACTTGCCTGTCCTCCGGGGCCTGCGGGTGAGCCGCCTGCCTTGTGGTGGGGCCCAGCAGACTTCCTTGTCCTCCGGGGCCTGTGGGTGAGCGCCCCTCGCCCGCCAGTACCCAGTGTCCTCGGGGTCCTGTGGGTGAGCCGCCTGCCTTGTGGGGGGGCCCAGCAGGCTTCCTTGTCCTCCGGGGCCTGCGGGTGAGCACCCCTCGCCCGCAGGTCCTCGGTGTGCCCTGGCCTCTGGGGTTAGCCCCTCTGGCGCGCCAGGGACCAGTGACCTCTGGGGCCCCTCGGGTGAGCGCCCCTTGCCGCGGGTCCCCGGTGTCCTCTGTGTCCCCAGGCTGAGCGCCCCTGGCCCTCTGTCCCCTCTGGGTCCTGAGGGGTGAGCGCCCCTCGCCCAGCAATGCCCATAGGTTCTCCTCTGGGGCCCGTGGGTGGTGCCCCTCCTTCGCCAGTGCTCAGTCCGCCTGGGCCCTGTGGGTGAGCGCCCCTCGCCCTGCAGTGCTCAGTGTGCTCTGGGGTGCTGCTGGTGCAGGCCTGGCGTCCCCTGCCCCAACTCCCTGGGGTCGCAGCCCTGTTCCCTTTCCCCAGGCTCCTGCTGGGAGGGCCCTTGTGTCCCTGGCATTCATTCCGCACTGCGTGCTGCGGGTGAGCGCCCCTCGCCCGCCAGTACCCAGTGTCCTCGTGGTCCTGTGGGTGAGCCGCCTGCCTTGTGGTGGGGCCCAGCAGACTTGCTTGTCCTCCGGGGCCTGCGGGGGAGCGCTCCTCGCCTGCCAGTGCCCAGTGTCCTCGGGGTCCTGTGGGTGAGCCGCCTTCCTGTGGGGGGGCCCAGCAGGCTTCCTTGTCCTCCGGGGCCTGTGGTGAGCTCCCCTCGCCCGCAGGTCCTCGGTGTGCCCGGGCCTCTGTGGTTAGCCCCCCTGGCGTGCCAGGGACCAGTGACCTCTGGGGCCCCTCGGGTGAGCGCCCCTTGCCGCGGGTCCCCGGTGTCCTCTGTGTCCCCTGGCTCAGCGCCCCCGGCCCTCAGTCCCCTCTGGGTCCTGAGGGGTGAGCGCCCCTCGCCCAGCAGTGCCCAGTGGGTCTCCTCTGGGGCCCGTGGGTGGTGCCCCTCCCTCGCCAGTGCTCAGTCTGCCCTGGGCCCTGTGGGTGAGCGCCCCTCGCCTGCCAGGGCTCAGTGTCCTCTGGGCCTGTGGGGGAGTTCCCCTTGCCTGCCAGGGCCCAGTCTCCTCTGAGCCCTGAGGCCACAGGCGCCTGGGGAGCGAACTGTGTGGCTGGGGTCTTGCTCTCCCAGGCTGGGAGACCCTGTTTGGCCTGAGGGCTGAAGAGTCCCTGCTGAGGACGCCACCCTGGAGACTTGGCGCAAGGTGGAGAGCTCCTCCTGGCCAACACCTGGCTTTTGGCCTTTGGTGCGGCCCTGCAGGCAGGCTTGTGCTCAAAACCTGGGACCCCAAGAACTCTGTTAGGGGATCTCAACTCCCAGAGCACCCTGGACCCGGATCCATCCGGCCCGACACACCATTTTCTGGCCTTTCGGCCCATGGGGCTGCGCTCCTGTGCATGACCCCAACCTGCCCAGGATTGCGGAGGTCCCTGGCACCAGTGGATGCGGGGCCAATTTCCAAGGCCTGTGGGGATCTCCTGGGACACACCACCGGGCGCTATCTGGGTCCCAGGGAAGAACCCTTTGGGACACTCGGATCCGGAGCAACGCCCACCTGGGCAGGAGCGGGGCATATTTGGCAGAGGACATCTCCCCACCGTCATGGAAGACCTGCTGAGACCTGTGAAAAGGGCACCACTGTCCCACCCTGACCCAGGTAAGGGAGACTTGGGGCTGAGGGCATCTCCCCAAAAGGGGCCCAGGACTCTGAGCCCTGTGGGTGAGCGCCCCTGGCCCACTGGCACTCACTCTCCAGGGTTGCTGCGGGTGAGCTCCCTCAGCCCCCCAGTGCTCAGGCTGCTAGGGGTTCTGGGGGTGAGCGCCCCTCACCCAGCAGTGCTCCGGGCGGCCCTGAGTGTGGAGGGGAGCCCGCCTGGCCCTCGGGGGACTCAGGCTTCCTTAGTTCCTGGGGATGAGCACCCCTCCCTTGGGCAGTGCTGGGCCTGGCCTGCTGGCTGTGGGTGAGCGCCCCAGGCGGCCTGCAGTCCCCAGGGCGCTCTGGGCCCTGCTGGTGAGCGCCCCTCGCCCTGCAGTGCTCAGTGTGCTCTGGGGTGCTGCTGGTGTGTGCCTGGCGGCCCCCGCCCCAACTCCATGGGGTCCCAGCCCTGTTCCCTTTCCCCAGGCTCCTGCTGGGAGGGCCCCTGGGTCCCTGGCATTCATTCGGCACTGCGTGCTGCGGGTGAGCGCCCCTAGCCCGCCAGTGGCCAGTGTCCTCTTGGTCCTGTGGGTGAGCTGCCTGCCTTGTGGTGGGGCCCAGCAGACTTGCCTGTCCTCCGGGGCCTGCGGGTGAGCCGCCTGCCTTGTGGTGGGGCCCAGCAGACTTCCTTGTCCTCCGGGGCCTGTGGGTGAGCGCCCCTCGCCCGCCAGTACCCAGTGTCCTCGGGGTCCTGTGGGTGAGCCGCCTGCCTTGTGGGGGGGCCCAGCAGGCTTCCTTGTCCTCCGGGGCCTGCGGGTGAGCACCCCTCGCCCGCAGGTCCTCGGTGTGCCCTGGCCTCTGGGGTTAGCCCCTCTGGCGCGCCAGGGACCAGTGACCTCTGGGGCCCCTCGGGTGAGCGCCCCTTGCCGCGGGTCCCCGGTGTCCTCTGTGTCCCCAGGCTGAGCGCCCCTGGCCCTCTGTCCCCTCTGGGTCCTGAGGGGTGAGCGCCCCTCGCCCAGCAATGCCCATAGGTTCTCCTCTGGGGCCCGTGGGTGGTGCCCCTCCTTCGCCAGTGCTCAGTCCGCCTGGGCCCTGTGGGTGAGCGCCCCTCGCCCTGCAGTGCTCAGTGTGCTCTGGGGTGCTGCTGGTGCAGGCCTGGCGTCCCCTGCCCCAACTCCCTGGGGTCGCAGCCCTGTTCCCTTTCCCCAGGCTCCTGCTGGGAGGGCCCTTGTGTCCCTGGCATTCATTCCGCACTGCGTGCTGCGGGTGAGCGCCCCTCGCCCGCCAGTACCCAGTGTCCTCGTGGTCCTGTGGGTGAGCCGCCTGCCTTGTGGTGGGGCCCAGCAGACTTGCTTGTCCTCCGGGGCCTGCGGGGGAGCGCTCCTCGCCTGCCAGTGCCCAGTGTCCTCGGGGTCCTGTGGGTGAGCCGCCTTCCTGTGGGGGGGCCCAGCAGGCTTCCTTGTCCTCCGGGGCCTGTGGTGAGCTCCCCTCGCCCGCAGGTCCTCGGTGTGCCCGGGCCTCTGTGGTTAGCCCCCCTGGCGTGCCAGGGACCAGTGACCTCTGGGGCCCCTCGGGTGAGCGCCCCTTGCCGCGGGTCCCCGGTGTCCTCTGTGTCCCCTGGCTCAGCGCCCCCGGCCCTCAGTCCCCTCTGGGTCCTGAGGGGTGAGCGCCCCTCGCCCAGCAGTGCCCAGTGGGTCTCCTCTGGGGCCCGTGGGTGGTGCCCCTCCCTCGCCAGTGCTCAGTCTGCCCTGGGCCCTGTGGGTGAGCGCCCCTCGCCTGCCAGGGCTCAGTGTCCTCTGGGCCTGTGGGGGAGTTCCCCTTGCCTGCCAGGGCCCAGTCTCCTCTGAGCCCTGAGGCCACAGGCGCCTGGGGAGCGAACTGTGTGGCTGGGGTCTTGCTCTCCCAGGCTGGGAGACCCTGTTTGGCCTGAGGGCTGAAGAGTCCCTGCTGAGGACGCCACCCTGGAGACTTGGCGCAAGGTGGAGAGCTCCTCCTGGCCAACACCTGGCTTTTGGCCTTTGGTGCGGCCCTGCAGGCAGGCTTGTGCTCAAAACCTGGGACCCCAAGAACTCTGTTAGGGGATCTCAACTCCCAGAGCACCCTGGACCCGGATCCATCCGGCCCGACACACCATTTTCTGGCCTTTCGGCCCATGGGGCTGCGCTCCTGTGCATGACCCCAACCTGCCCAGGATTGCGGAGGTCCCTGGCACCAGTGGATGCGGGGCCAATTTCCAAGGCCTGTGGGGATCTCCTGGGACACACCACCGGGCGCTATCTGGGTCCCAGGGAAGAACCCTTTGGGACACTCGGATCCGGAGCAACGCCCACCTGGGCAGGAGCGGGGCATATTTGGCAGAGGACATCTCCCCACCGTCATGGAAGACCTGCTGAGACCTGTGAAAAGGGCACCACTGTCCCACCCTGACCCAGGTAAGGGAGACTTGGGGCTGAGGGCATCTCCCCAAAAGGGGCCCAGGACTCTGAGCCCTGTGGGTGAGCGCCCCTGGCCCACTGGCACTCACTCTCCAGGGTTGCTGCGGGTGAGCTCCCTCAGCCCCCCAGTGCTCAGGCTGCTAGGGGTTCTGGGGGTGAGCGCCCCTCACCCAGCAGTGCTCCGGGCGGCCCTGAGTGTGGAGGGGAGCCCGCCTGGCCCTCGGGGGACTCAGGCTTCCTTAGTTCCTGGGGATGAGCACCCCTCCCTTGGGCAGTGCTGGGCCTGGCCTGCTGGCTGTGGGTGAGCGCCCCAGGCGGCCTGCAGTCCCCAGGGCGCTCTGGGCCCTGCTGGTGAGCGCCCCTCGCCCTGCAGTGCTCAGTGTGCTCTGGGGTGCTGCTGGTGTGTGCCTGGCGGCCCCCGCCCCAACTCCATGGGGTCCCAGCCCTGTTCCCTTTCCCCAGGCTCCTGCTGGGAGGGCCCCTGGGTCCCTGGCATTCATTCGGCACTGCGTGCTGCGGGTGAGCGCCCCTAGCCCGCCAGTGGCCAGTGTCCTCTTGGTCCTGTGGGTGAGCTGCCTGCCTTGTGGTGGGGCCCAGCAGACTTGCCTGTCCTCCGGGGCCTGCGGGTGAGCCGCCTGCCTTGTGGTGGGGCCCAGCAGACTTCCTTGTCCTCCGGGGCCTGTGGGTGAGCGCCCCTCGCCCGCCAGTACCCAGTGTCCTCGGGGTCCTGTGGGTGAGCCGCCTGCCTTGTGGGGGGGCCCAGCAGGCTTCCTTGTCCTCCGGGGCCTGCGGGTGAGCACCCCTCGCCCGCAGGTCCTCGGTGTGCCCTGGCCTCTGGGGTTAGCCCCTCTGGCGCGCCAGGGACCAGTGACCTCTGGGGCCCCTCGGGTGAGCGCCCCTTGCCGCGGGTCCCCGGTGTCCTCTGTGTCCCCAGGCTGAGCGCCCCTGGCCCTCTGTCCCCTCTGGGTCCTGAGGGGTGAGCGCCCCTCGCCCAGCAATGCCCATAGGTTCTCCTCTGGGGCCCGTGGGTGGTGCCCCTCCTTCGCCAGTGCTCAGTCCGCCTGGGCCCTGTGGGTGAGCGCCCCTCGCCCTGCAGTGCTCAGTGTGCTCTGGGGTGCTGCTGGTGCAGGCCTGGCGTCCCCTGCCCCAACTCCCTGGGGTCGCAGCCCTGTTCCCTTTCCCCAGGCTCCTGCTGGGAGGGCCCTTGTGTCCCTGGCATTCATTCCGCACTGCGTGCTGCGGGTGAGCGCCCCTCGCCCGCCAGTACCCAGTGTCCTCGTGGTCCTGTGGGTGAGCCGCCTGCCTTGTGGTGGGGCCCAGCAGACTTGCTTGTCCTCCGGGGCCTGCGGGGGAGCGCTCCTCGCCTGCCAGTGCCCAGTGTCCTCGGGGTCCTGTGGGTGAGCCGCCTTCCTGTGGGGGGGCCCAGCAGGCTTCCTTGTCCTCCGGGGCCTGTGGTGAGCTCCCCTCGCCCGCAGGTCCTCGGTGTGCCCGGGCCTCTGTGGTTAGCCCCCCTGGCGTGCCAGGGACCAGTGACCTCTGGGGCCCCTCGGGTGAGCGCCCCTTGCCGCGGGTCCCCGGTGTCCTCTGTGTCCCCTGGCTCAGCGCCCCCGGCCCTCAGTCCCCTCTGGGTCCTGAGGGGTGAGCGCCCCTCGCCCAGCAGTGCCCAGTGGGTCTCCTCTGGGGCCCGTGGGTGGTGCCCCTCCCTCGCCAGTGCTCAGTCTGCCCTGGGCCCTGTGGGTGAGCGCCCCTCGCCTGCCAGGGCTCAGTGTCCTCTGGGCCTGTGGGGGAGTTCCCCTTGCCTGCCAGGGCCCAGTCTCCTCTGAGCCCTGAGGCCACAGGCGCCTGGGGAGCGAACTGTGTGGCTGGGGTCTTGCTCTCCCAGGCTGGGAGACCCTGTTTGGCCTGAGGGCTGAAGAGTCCCTGCTGAGGACGCCACCCTGGAGACTTGGCGCAAGGTGGAGAGCTCCTCCTGGCCAACACCTGGCTTTTGGCCTTTGGTGCGGCCCTGCAGGCAGGCTTGTGCTCAAAACCTGGGACCCCAAGAACTCTGTTAGGGGATCTCAACTCCCAGAGCACCCTGGACCCGGATCCATCCGGCCCGACACACCATTTTCTGGCCTTTCGGCCCATGGGGCTGCGCTCCTGTGCATGACCCCAACCTGCCCAGGATTGCGGAGGTCCCTGGCACCAGTGGATGCGGGGCCAATTTCCAAGGCCTGTGGGGATCTCCTGGGACACACCACCGGGCGCTATCTGGGTCCCAGGGAAGAACCCTTTGGGACACTCGGATCCGGAGCAACGCCCACCTGGGCAGGAGCGGGGCATATTTGGCAGAGGACATCTCCCCACCGTCATGGAAGACCTGCTGAGACCTGTGAAAAGGGCACCACTGTCCCACCCTGACCCAGGTAAGGGAGACTTGGGGCTGAGGGCATCTCCCCAAAAGGGGCCCAGGACTCTGAGCCCTGTGGGTGAGCGCCCCTGGCCCACTGGCACTCACTCTCCAGGGTTGCTGCGGGTGAGCTCCCTCAGCCCCCCAGTGCTCAGGCTGCTAGGGGTTCTGGGGGTGAGCGCCCCTCACCCAGCAGTGCTCCGGGCGGCCCTGAGTGTGGAGGGGAGCCCGCCTGGCCCTCGGGGGACTCAGGCTTCCTTAGTTCCTGGGGATGAGCACCCCTCCCTTGGGCAGTGCTGGGCCTGGCCTGCTGGCTGTGGGTGAGCGCCCCAGGCGGCCTGCAGTCCCCAGGGCGCTCTGGGCCCTGCTGGTGAGCGCCCCTCGCCCTGCAGTGCTCAGTGTGCTCTGGGGTGCTGCTGGTGTGTGCCTGGCGGCCCCCGCCCCAACTCCATGGGGTCCCAGCCCTGTTCCCTTTCCCCAGGCTCCTGCTGGGAGGGCCCCTGGGTCCCTGGCATTCATTCGGCACTGCGTGCTGCGGGTGAGCGCCCCTAGCCCGCCAGTGGCCAGTGTCCTCTTGGTCCTGTGGGTGAGCTGCCTGCCTTGTGGTGGGGCCCAGCAGACTTGCCTGTCCTCCGGGGCCTGCGGGTGAGCCGCCTGCCTTGTGGTGGGGCCCAGCAGACTTCCTTGTCCTCCGGGGCCTGTGGGTGAGCGCCCCTCGCCCGCCAGTACCCAGTGTCCTCGGGGTCCTGTGGGTGAGCCGCCTGCCTTGTGGGGGGGCCCAGCAGGCTTCCTTGTCCTCCGGGGCCTGCGGGTGAGCACCCCTCGCCCGCAGGTCCTCGGTGTGCCCTGGCCTCTGGGGTTAGCCCCTCTGGCGCGCCAGGGACCAGTGACCTCTGGGGCCCCTCGGGTGAGCGCCCCTTGCCGCGGGTCCCCGGTGTCCTCTGTGTCCCCAGGCTGAGCGCCCCTGGCCCTCTGTCCCCTCTGGGTCCTGAGGGGTGAGCGCCCCTCGCCCAGCAATGCCCATAGGTTCTCCTCTGGGGCCCGTGGGTGGTGCCCCTCCTTCGCCAGTGCTCAGTCCGCCTGGGCCCTGTGGGTGAGCGCCCCTCGCCCTGCAGTGCTCAGTGTGCTCTGGGGTGCTGCTGGTGCAGGCCTGGCGTCCCCTGCCCCAACTCCCTGGGGTCGCAGCCCTGTTCCCTTTCCCCAGGCTCCTGCTGGGAGGGCCCTTGTGTCCCTGGCATTCATTCCGCACTGCGTGCTGCGGGTGAGCGCCCCTCGCCCGCCAGTACCCAGTGTCCTCGTGGTCCTGTGGGTGAGCCGCCTGCCTTGTGGTGGGGCCCAGCAGACTTGCTTGTCCTCCGGGGCCTGCGGGGGAGCGCTCCTCGCCTGCCAGTGCCCAGTGTCCTCGGGGTCCTGTGGGTGAGCCGCCTTCCTGTGGGGGGGCCCAGCAGGCTTCCTTGTCCTCCGGGGCCTGTGGTGAGCTCCCCTCGCCCGCAGGTCCTCGGTGTGCCCGGGCCTCTGTGGTTAGCCCCCCTGGCGTGCCAGGGACCAGTGACCTCTGGGGCCCCTCGGGTGAGCGCCCCTTGCCGCGGGTCCCCGGTGTCCTCTGTGTCCCCTGGCTCAGCGCCCCCGGCCCTCAGTCCCCTCTGGGTCCTGAGGGGTGAGCGCCCCTCGCCCAGCAGTGCCCAGTGGGTCTCCTCTGGGGCCCGTGGGTGGTGCCCCTCCCTCGCCAGTGCTCAGTCTGCCCTGGGCCCTGTGGGTGAGCGCCCCTCGCCTGCCAGGGCTCAGTGTCCTCTGGGCCTGTGGGGGAGTTCCCCTTGCCTGCCAGGGCCCAGTCTCCTCTGAGCCCTGAGGCCACAGGCGCCTGGGGAGCGAACTGTGTGGCTGGGGTCTTGCTCTCCCAGGCTGGGAGACCCTGTTTGGCCTGAGGGCTGAAGAGTCCCTGCTGAGGACGCCACCCTGGAGACTTGGCGCAAGGTGGAGAGCTCCTCCTGGCCAACACCTGGCTTTTGGCCTTTGGTGCGGCCCTGCAGGCAGGCTTGTGCTCAAAACCTGGGACCCCAAGAACTCTGTTAGGGGATCTCAACTCCCAGAGCACCCTGGACCCGGATCCATCCGGCCCGACACACCATTTTCTGGCCTTTCGGCCCATGGGGCTGCGCTCCTGTGCATGACCCCAACCTGCCCAGGATTGCGGAGGTCCCTGGCACCAGTGGATGCGGGGCCAATTTCCAAGGCCTGTGGGGATCTCCTGGGACACACCACCGGGCGCTATCTGGGTCCCAGGGAAGAACCCTTTGGGACACTCGGATCCGGAGCAACGCCCACCTGGGCAGGAGCGGGGCATATTTGGCAGAGGACATCTCCCCACCGTCATGGAAGACCTGCTGAGACCTGTGAAAAGGGCACCACTGTCCCACCCTGACCCAGGTAAGGGAGACTTGGGGCTGAGGGCATCTCCCCAAAAGGGGCCCAGGACTCTGAGCCCTGTGGGTGAGCGCCCCTGGCCCACTGGCACTCACTCTCCAGGGTTGCTGCGGGTGAGCTCCCTCAGCCCCCCAGTGCTCAGGCTGCTAGGGGTTCTGGGGGTGAGCGCCCCTCACCCAGCAGTGCTCCGGGCGGCCCTGAGTGTGGAGGGGAGCCCGCCTGGCCCTCGGGGGACTCAGGCTTCCTTAGTTCCTGGGGATGAGCACCCCTCCCTTGGGCAGTGCTGGGCCTGGCCTGCTGGCTGTGGGTGAGCGCCCCAGGCGGCCTGCAGTCCCCAGGGCGCTCTGGGCCCTGCTGGTGAGCGCCCCTCGCCCTGCAGTGCTCAGTGTGCTCTGGGGTGCTGCTGGTGTGTGCCTGGCGGCCCCCGCCCCAACTCCATGGGGTCCCAGCCCTGTTCCCTTTCCCCAGGCTCCTGCTGGGAGGGCCCCTGGGTCCCTGGCATTCATTCGGCACTGCGTGCTGCGGGTGAGCGCCCCTAGCCCGCCAGTGGCCAGTGTCCTCTTGGTCCTGTGGGTGAGCTGCCTGCCTTGTGGTGGGGCCCAGCAGACTTGCCTGTCCTCCGGGGCCTGCGGGTGAGCCGCCTGCCTTGTGGTGGGGCCCAGCAGACTTCCTTGTCCTCCGGGGCCTGTGGGTGAGCGCCCCTCGCCCGCCAGTACCCAGTGTCCTCGGGGTCCTGTGGGTGAGCCGCCTGCCTTGTGGGGGGGCCCAGCAGGCTTCCTTGTCCTCCGGGGCCTGCGGGTGAGCACCCCTCGCCCGCAGGTCCTCGGTGTGCCCTGGCCTCTGGGGTTAGCCCCTCTGGCGCGCCAGGGACCAGTGACCTCTGGGGCCCCTCGGGTGAGCGCCCCTTGCCGCGGGTCCCCGGTGTCCTCTGTGTCCCCAGGCTGAGCGCCCCTGGCCCTCTGTCCCCTCTGGGTCCTGAGGGGTGAGCGCCCCTCGCCCAGCAATGCCCATAGGTTCTCCTCTGGGGCCCGTGGGTGGTGCCCCTCCTTCGCCAGTGCTCAGTCCGCCTGGGCCCTGTGGGTGAGCGCCCCTCGCCCTGCAGTGCTCAGTGTGCTCTGGGGTGCTGCTGGTGCAGGCCTGGCGTCCCCTGCCCCAACTCCCTGGGGTCGCAGCCCTGTTCCCTTTCCCCAGGCTCCTGCTGGGAGGGCCCTTGTGTCCCTGGCATTCATTCCGCACTGCGTGCTGCGGGTGAGCGCCCCTCGCCCGCCAGTACCCAGTGTCCTCGTGGTCCTGTGGGTGAGCCGCCTGCCTTGTGGTGGGGCCCAGCAGACTTGCTTGTCCTCCGGGGCCTGCGGGGGAGCGCTCCTCGCCTGCCAGTGCCCAGTGTCCTCGGGGTCCTGTGGGTGAGCCGCCTTCCTGTGGGGGGGCCCAGCAGGCTTCCTTGTCCTCCGGGGCCTGTGGTGAGCTCCCCTCGCCCGCAGGTCCTCGGTGTGCCCGGGCCTCTGTGGTTAGCCCCCCTGGCGTGCCAGGGACCAGTGACCTCTGGGGCCCCTCGGGTGAGCGCCCCTTGCCGCGGGTCCCCGGTGTCCTCTGTGTCCCCTGGCTCAGCGCCCCCGGCCCTCAGTCCCCTCTGGGTCCTGAGGGGTGAGCGCCCCTCGCCCAGCAGTGCCCAGTGGGTCTCCTCTGGGGCCCGTGGGTGGTGCCCCTCCCTCGCCAGTGCTCAGTCTGCCCTGGGCCCTGTGGGTGAGCGCCCCTCGCCTGCCAGGGCTCAGTGTCCTCTGGGCCTGTGGGGGAGTTCCCCTTGCCTGCCAGGGCCCAGTCTCCTCTGAGCCCTGAGGCCACAGGCGCCTGGGGAGCGAACTGTGTGGCTGGGGTCTTGCTCTCCCAGGCTGGGAGACCCTGTTTGGCCTGAGGGCTGAAGAGTCCCTGCTGAGGACGCCACCCTGGAGACTTGGCGCAAGGTGGAGAGCTCCTCCTGGCCAACACCTGGCTTTTGGCCTTTGGTGCGGCCCTGCAGGCAGGCTTGTGCTCAAAACCTGGGACCCCAAGAACTCTGTTAGGGGATCTCAACTCCCAGAGCACCCTGGACCCGGATCCATCCGGCCCGACACACCATTTTCTGGCCTTTCGGCCCATGGGGCTGCGCTCCTGTGCATGACCCCAACCTGCCCAGGATTGCGGAGGTCCCTGGCACCAGTGGATGCGGGGCCAATTTCCAAGGCCTGTGGGGATCTCCTGGGACACACCACCGGGCGCTATCTGGGTCCCAGGGAAGAACCCTTTGGGACACTCGGATCCGGAGCAACGCCCACCTGGGCAGGAGCGGGGCATATTTGGCAGAGGACATCTCCCCACCGTCATGGAAGACCTGCTGAGACCTGTGAAAAGGGCACCACTGTCCCACCCTGACCCAGGTAAGGGAGACTTGGGGCTGAGGGCATCTCCCCAAAAGGGGCCCAGGACTCTGAGCCCTGTGGGTGAGCGCCCCTGGCCCACTGGCACTCACTCTCCAGGGTTGCTGCGGGTGAGCTCCCTCAGCCCCCCAGTGCTCAGGCTGCTAGGGGTTCTGGGGGTGAGCGCCCCTCACCCAGCAGTGCTCCGGGCGGCCCTGAGTGTGGAGGGGAGCCCGCCTGGCCCTCGGGGGACTCAGGCTTCCTTAGTTCCTGGGGATGAGCACCCCTCCCTTGGGCAGTGCTGGGCCTGGCCTGCTGGCTGTGGGTGAGCGCCCCAGGCGGCCTGCAGTCCCCAGGGCGCTCTGGGCCCTGCTGGTGAGCGCCCCTCGCCCTGCAGTGCTCAGTGTGCTCTGGGGTGCTGCTGGTGTGTGCCTGGCGGCCCCCGCCCCAACTCCATGGGGTCCCAGCCCTGTTCCCTTTCCCCAGGCTCCTGCTGGGAGGGCCCCTGGGTCCCTGGCATTCATTCGGCACTGCGTGCTGCGGGTGAGCGCCCCTAGCCCGCCAGTGGCCAGTGTCCTCTTGGTCCTGTGGGTGAGCTGCCTGCCTTGTGGTGGGGCCCAGCAGACTTGCCTGTCCTCCGGGGCCTGCGGGTGAGCCGCCTGCCTTGTGGTGGGGCCCAGCAGACTTCCTTGTCCTCCGGGGCCTGTGGGTGAGCGCCCCTCGCCCGCCAGTACCCAGTGTCCTCGGGGTCCTGTGGGTGAGCCGCCTGCCTTGTGGGGGGGCCCAGCAGGCTTCCTTGTCCTCCGGGGCCTGCGGGTGAGCACCCCTCGCCCGCAGGTCCTCGGTGTGCCCTGGCCTCTGGGGTTAGCCCCTCTGGCGCGCCAGGGACCAGTGACCTCTGGGGCCCCTCGGGTGAGCGCCCCTTGCCGCGGGTCCCCGGTGTCCTCTGTGTCCCCAGGCTGAGCGCCCCTGGCCCTCTGTCCCCTCTGGGTCCTGAGGGGTGAGCGCCCCTCGCCCAGCAATGCCCATAGGTTCTCCTCTGGGGCCCGTGGGTGGTGCCCCTCCTTCGCCAGTGCTCAGTCCGCCTGGGCCCTGTGGGTGAGCGCCCCTCGCCCTGCAGTGCTCAGTGTGCTCTGGGGTGCTGCTGGTGCAGGCCTGGCGTCCCCTGCCCCAACTCCCTGGGGTCGCAGCCCTGTTCCCTTTCCCCAGGCTCCTGCTGGGAGGGCCCTTGTGTCCCTGGCATTCATTCCGCACTGCGTGCTGCGGGTGAGCGCCCCTCGCCCGCCAGTACCCAGTGTCCTCGTGGTCCTGTGGGTGAGCCGCCTGCCTTGTGGTGGGGCCCAGCAGACTTGCTTGTCCTCCGGGGCCTGCGGGGGAGCGCTCCTCGCCTGCCAGTGCCCAGTGTCCTCGGGGTCCTGTGGGTGAGCCGCCTTCCTGTGGGGGGGCCCAGCAGGCTTCCTTGTCCTCCGGGGCCTGTGGTGAGCTCCCCTCGCCCGCAGGTCCTCGGTGTGCCCGGGCCTCTGTGGTTAGCCCCCCTGGCGTGCCAGGGACCAGTGACCTCTGGGGCCCCTCGGGTGAGCGCCCCTTGCCGCGGGTCCCCGGTGTCCTCTGTGTCCCCTGGCTCAGCGCCCCCGGCCCTCAGTCCCCTCTGGGTCCTGAGGGGTGAGCGCCCCTCGCCCAGCAGTGCCCAGTGGGTCTCCTCTGGGGCCCGTGGGTGGTGCCCCTCCCTCGCCAGTGCTCAGTCTGCCCTGGGCCCTGTGGGTGAGCGCCCCTCGCCTGCCAGGGCTCAGTGTCCTCTGGGCCTGTGGGGGAGTTCCCCTTGCCTGCCAGGGCCCAGTCTCCTCTGAGCCCTGAGGCCACAGGCGCCTGGGGAGCGAACTGTGTGGCTGGGGTCTTGCTCTCCCAGGCTGGGAGACCCTGTTTGGCCTGAGGGCTGAAGAGTCCCTGCTGAGGACGCCACCCTGGAGACTTGGCGCAAGGTGGAGAGCTCCTCCTGGCCAACACCTGGCTTTTGGCCTTTGGTGCGGCCCTGCAGGCAGGCTTGTGCTCAAAACCTGGGACCCCAAGAACTCTGTTAGGGGATCTCAACTCCCAGAGCACCCTGGACCCGGATCCATCCGGCCCGACACACCATTTTCTGGCCTTTCGGCCCATGGGGCTGCGCTCCTGTGCATGACCCCAACCTGCCCAGGATTGCGGAGGTCCCTGGCACCAGTGGATGCGGGGCCAATTTCCAAGGCCTGTGGGGATCTCCTGGGACACACCACCGGGCGCTATCTGGGTCCCAGGGAAGAACCCTTTGGGACACTCGGATCCGGAGCAACGCCCACCTGGGCAGGAGCGGGGCATATTTGGCAGAGGACATCTCCCCACCGTCATGGAAGACCTGCTGAGACCTGTGAAAAGGGCACCACTGTCCCACCCTGACCCAGGTAAGGGAGACTTGGGGCTGAGGGCATCTCCCCAAAAGGGGCCCAGGACTCTGAGCCCTGTGGGTGAGCGCCCCTGGCCCACTGGCACTCACTCTCCAGGGTTGCTGCGGGTGAGCTCCCTCAGCCCCCCAGTGCTCAGGCTGCTAGGGGTTCTGGGGGTGAGCGCCCCTCACCCAGCAGTGCTCCGGGCGGCCCTGAGTGTGGAGGGGAGCCCGCCTGGCCCTCGGGGGACTCAGGCTTCCTTAGTTCCTGGGGATGAGCACCCCTCCCTTGGGCAGTGCTGGGCCTGGCCTGCTGGCTGTGGGTGAGCGCCCCAGGCGGCCTGCAGTCCCCAGGGCGCTCTGGGCCCTGCTGGTGAGCGCCCCTCGCCCTGCAGTGCTCAGTGTGCTCTGGGGTGCTGCTGGTGTGTGCCTGGCGGCCCCCGCCCCAACTCCATGGGGTCCCAGCCCTGTTCCCTTTCCCCAGGCTCCTGCTGGGAGGGCCCCTGGGTCCCTGGCATTCATTCGGCACTGCGTGCTGCGGGTGAGCGCCCCTAGCCCGCCAGTGGCCAGTGTCCTCTTGGTCCTGTGGGTGAGCTGCCTGCCTTGTGGTGGGGCCCAGCAGACTTGCCTGTCCTCCGGGGCCTGCGGGTGAGCCGCCTGCCTTGTGGTGGGGCCCAGCAGACTTCCTTGTCCTCCGGGGCCTGTGGGTGAGCGCCCCTCGCCCGCCAGTACCCAGTGTCCTCGGGGTCCTGTGGGTGAGCCGCCTGCCTTGTGGGGGGGCCCAGCAGGCTTCCTTGTCCTCCGGGGCCTGCGGGTGAGCACCCCTCGCCCGCAGGTCCTCGGTGTGCCCTGGCCTCTGGGGTTAGCCCCTCTGGCGCGCCAGGGACCAGTGACCTCTGGGGCCCCTCGGGTGAGCGCCCCTTGCCGCGGGTCCCCGGTGTCCTCTGTGTCCCCAGGCTGAGCGCCCCTGGCCCTCTGTCCCCTCTGGGTCCTGAGGGGTGAGCGCCCCTCGCCCAGCAATGCCCATAGGTTCTCCTCTGGGGCCCGTGGGTGGTGCCCCTCCTTCGCCAGTGCTCAGTCCGCCTGGGCCCTGTGGGTGAGCGCCCCTCGCCCTGCAGTGCTCAGTGTGCTCTGGGGTGCTGCTGGTGCAGGCCTGGCGTCCCCTGCCCCAACTCCCTGGGGTCGCAGCCCTGTTCCCTTTCCCCAGGCTCCTGCTGGGAGGGCCCTTGTGTCCCTGGCATTCATTCCGCACTGCGTGCTGCGGGTGAGCGCCCCTCGCCCGCCAGTACCCAGTGTCCTCGTGGTCCTGTGGGTGAGCCGCCTGCCTTGTGGTGGGGCCCAGCAGACTTGCTTGTCCTCCGGGGCCTGCGGGGGAGCGCTCCTCGCCTGCCAGTGCCCAGTGTCCTCGGGGTCCTGTGGGTGAGCCGCCTTCCTGTGGGGGGGCCCAGCAGGCTTCCTTGTCCTCCGGGGCCTGTGGTGAGCTCCCCTCGCCCGCAGGTCCTCGGTGTGCCCGGGCCTCTGTGGTTAGCCCCCCTGGCGTGCCAGGGACCAGTGACCTCTGGGGCCCCTCGGGTGAGCGCCCCTTGCCGCGGGTCCCCGGTGTCCTCTGTGTCCCCTGGCTCAGCGCCCCCGGCCCTCAGTCCCCTCTGGGTCCTGAGGGGTGAGCGCCCCTCGCCCAGCAGTGCCCAGTG